>NW_007734640.1:36125-42736 GCF_000696425.1 Galeopterus variegatus | reverse complement strand
TATGGGGGCAACACTGAGGGTTGCGATCCATTGCCGGACACGGAAAAAAGACAAAAAAAAATATATATATATATATATATATATCTATAAACGATCAGTACTATGAAGAGAAAGGACACAGTTCTACGAAAAGTTGTAATAGGCAGTACTAATTTTACTTAGTGGGATGGAAAGTTTTCTCTGAGAAATTTGTGTTTGAGATTTTGTGGATGAGTAGGCGTTAATTTGATCAAGTTCATATGAGTGTTAGATTTACCTTAGATTAAATAATAGTTACTGAAAACTGTGGTTGTGAAGTTTGATATACTTGCAAGGAAAAGATTTCTAAAACAAAAGAAGATAATGCCTAAAGCTCAATAACAAAATAGTAATTAAGCACAAAAGTATCAGATGATTTAAACCAAATTCTGATTTGTGGATGGGACAATAAATGGGAAGAAAAGATGAAAAAATAAAGGTATATTTTGTTCGGGGTTGTGTATATAATGCTGTATCATTCCTAATCATTAATAATATAAATTAAAATACATTTGTAAAAAAATTAAAAGTAATCATCAGTACAATACAAATAGGACACAGAATACTTTTTTAAAAAAATAAGGATGGATCACTTAATAAACCCAGCAAAAACAGAGGAAAACTCCGTAAATAGAATGACAAGATTATTGCCTGAAATGAGAACAAGGGATCATTACAAAGTAATTACTACAGTTGTAAAGGAGGTTAATTGTCCTATTAAAAGGTAACAAATCTTAGTATATTGTTCAGATTCAGTTATATGCTATTTTGAAGATGCTATTTTTTAAGCAAATTTTTCTCCCTTTTTGCTGGTTTGGTAGGCAGCCTCTAAAGTGGCCCCAAATAATCCCTGCCTCCAGGTATTCATGTCATTGTCTGATTCTCTCCCCTGAGTGAGGGCTGGATTTGGAGACCTTTTTCTAACAAATAGAATATGACAGAAGTGATGATGTGCCACTTTCGTATAAGGTTTTGTTTTGAAATAAATACATTAGTATTCTCTGCATAAATCTGTGACATGACAATGCCGTTCAACTTGTATCTAACAGTTTTTCTATCAAATCCACATCTCCTTTCTATAGGCTAACAGAGTAGTATTTGTCTCCAGACCCAGTTAAAGAGTTATGACTGTTCTAAAATAATCTTTACCCTTCTTTGCCCGTTTTATCAGTCTCACTTGAGTGAGGTCATGCAACCCTGTTTGGCCACAGGCAGACTAGTGAAGGGGCATTTGGTATGAATATGAGAAAGCTTTACTTTCCTGAAAATAAAAAAGAGAGAAATAACTTGTGATGTCCTATGCTCTTGTTCCTTGATTTTGACAGTGGGTGGTTGGAGCTGCAGCCACCATGTTAATAAGCACAAGGGAGAAACTACGGCAGCTCTAATACCATACACTAAACTTGCCACACCCAGCAACAGCTCTTTTCCAGTCTTACCATATGAGGGGAAAAAAAAAAAAGCAGATTTTATTATGCCACTGTTAGATTCTATAACTTGTTGCCACCCCAAATATTTCTGGTTTGTTACTCCTGAGAAATATGCACACTTGGTATTTGACACATCAGGATCTCAAGTCTGCTCTCTAAAGAGCCACCAAAATAATACCATCTATAAGTAGTCTGGGGAGAAAGTCCAGCATACTGTATGTATCTTCCCTTTGTCTATCCAAATAACCTAGTCTAAATATATAATGTGTTTGGACCCCAAGGTATATAACGGTGGTGTTGGCTAGAATTGGTATTTCTGGCTCATTTATCTTTAGAGATTTTGTCTGTTAGATTCATCAGATAATCTAAATGCAGAATCTGGGGCTTCATCCTAAGCCAGAGTTCTGAAAATAACCACAATCTATTTTAAAATGCAAAGAGTTATCCTATGAGAACATAATTTCTAACTGTTACTATTTATACTAGATTCTCATATATATATACATATATAAATTAACATTATTATCATGTGACAGATACAAAAAGCTAGAGTAGGTCTGAGAACCAATGAAAGCAGCATATATGTCTAGTTCAAAAATTCTACTAATACTGTCTTTTCCCTTTAGAGATGTTAAATGGCCTGAGAAAATCAAGGATTATCATGTTCATTAATTTTAACTGGGTAGTTCATGACCATTAAATATTTGTGCTTATTTATGAACCATTACAGACTCAGAATAAAGCGAACACGGGTAGTTTTAAGGAATTATTTACCCAGGTATCAGGTGAATACTTGTTGCTTTGCCCCCCATGGATTTGTCACCCCACTTCCTCTGGGTGATGGAGCTGCAAAGGATTACTCCAGGCCCATCTCTTCTGAGAAGTGAGAAGCCCCAAAGTGATTAACTTCCCTGGAACTCTCAAGTGAGAGGCATCCCTTCCTTGGGAAATTAACCCTGAATTGGGGTTCTCTTCCTGCATTTATTTTCCAAACAAGAAGTTACAGGAAGAGAACATAGGTGGGGTTATAGTTTAACAATATAGGCTGTTAACTTTCAGTGAAACAAGTCAGATCACATTCCAGTAAGGCAATTAAGTGATTCATTAACAAAAGCTTGATCTTAGCAAACATTCCTTCTCCATCCAACAATTTTTCCATATCTTTACAAATTAATCAGTATCTAGTCTGTCTTTGAGCCAGCAACCTTGCTGTGCCACAAATCTTTATCTTACACCAGAGACTTATAGCCTGAGGAAAATTTACAGTCCTCTGCAAGGTCAATATTTGAAGCTGCAAGGCTTTGGAAAACCAGGCCCTGTGAAGTACATTTGCTTTAAGAATCCTCTACAAATACTATTGATTGATGAGGAGGTTGTTTTATTTTCGAAGTAAATTCAAATTGGATTTTACATCACAACTGCATGTTTGATTAGAACTTTGGGAAGTAGCATGGTTTAGTGTGAGGAAACTTAATTTGGAATGAAATAGATCTTAGTTTACTTTTTAATTCTAGCATTTATTATATGTGTGATCTTGAGCAAACTTTTCCTGAGCATTTATTTTCTCATACATAAAAATAGGTAATGTAATGGCTAACTTGTTGGAATACCACTCTAATCATTAGTGCTGGTAACCAAGCATATCTGTCTTCCCCTTTCTGAGTACAGGGTAACATTTCACTTCCTCACCCCTGCTGGTTGGGTGGGACCAGGTGACTAGTGCTGGACAATAAGTTGTAAGCATTGTGCTGTTGCTTTGGTCTATGGTATTTAATTGCTGGAACCAAATCATCAAAAGTTGTCTTTTCCTTTGTGGTAATGACAAATAATGTTATTCATAACAGCTATTTCAGGTCCCAGAGGAAGGACAATGCAGAGAACAACCCAAGCAACCCTTGATGGACATATAGGATGAGTAAAAATTAAGCCTTTGTTTTTTAAGCTTCTGATGTTTTGATAATTTGCATCACACCCTAAAATATCTTTAGTGACAATTTTTGAAAAGATTACAGCTACAAAAAAAAAAAATGAACCTATGATAGCTCTGGACATTTGGGAGTAACTAAAAAATGACATTCACAGTTACTAATGGGAATGATTATTGTTATGTTGCTTGATGTTTTTGAATTATTTTCTGGTAACTAGATTCTAGAATAGATGGCTAATTTTAACAAGTGCAGTAGTTTCCACCTCTAGGTTGAAAGGTAAAGAGAATGGAAAAAGATTTGATAGAGGAAAAGAATGTAAGAACTTAGCTTCATTTAGATGGTGAAGATTTATAGGAGCTTAGTATGCTAAAAATAATTTTGATGTATAGACCTGAGTGTAACTGAAAATGGTGACTGTGGTTTTAAAAAATTAGCCTACATGGTTTAGTCTGTTATTCACAGGAAACCAGTTAATGTTTTCTTTAAACAATAGTAGCAATATATAACAGAAATCCTTGTGGATACTTTAGGCTGAGAAAGGGAGGGGAGAGAGGAAATAGGAAGAGATTGATTAATGGACACAAAATTAAATCTAGGGTGGAAAATAAATTTCAGTGGTGTAAGGTATGCTAGGCATCTATAATTAACAATAATTCATTGTATGCTCTCACATGGCTAGAAGAAAGAAAATCAAATGTTCTTATAAAAAATGATTAAGTTTTACAATGATCGATATGCTAATTACCTGATTTGATCATTATTCACTGTATACATGTATTGAAATATAACTATGTACCCCATAATATGTACAACCAATACATTTCAATTAGAAAATAAATAAATAATTTTTTTAAAATAATAGAAATTCTTAAACCAGGACAGGAATAGCAATGATACTTCCACATGTTATACTTCAGTGGCTTCTATTGCATAAACTGAAGTTGCTTCCTCTATATTTACTATGATACTATCAAATAATAATCATAGTTAAATTATATATAATGTAAAAATATATAATGCATATATGAATTCTGTCTCTCTTTCCCTTTCTCCCTTCTGGCTCCACACAGAAAAACGCTCCCACACACCCTCACAGATACATAATTTAATGTTTTAAAATTGAGAAAATATTTCCTCTGTGTCAGGAAGTCAATAGAGAGAAGTCTGTCTCAAAAGTGTTTTGTGCCAGGCAAGAGAATAAAGATGACAGAATGGATGGTCCCTAGCATCAGTCTCTTCCGCAATTGACCAATTTACAACTACTAAAAAAGCAAAGACTGCCAACCTGGGGCTGCTAGAGCTCAGGGGAAGAGGAGGGAAGACCTACAGAGTTTATGAAGTCAGCAGAAGCTGTGATAAAAGAAGGGATTGATAGACCATTGCAAGCCCCAGTGATTTCAAGGCTGGCTCTGCTGAGCACACGGAGCAACAGCTGGCAAAAACCGCAGCTGTGCCCTTTGTGCAAGTTGCTTGGAGACTGCAACTCCAAGGGAAAAGAGAGTCTTGGTGGCCCCAAGGACAGCAAGACCACTGACAGTGTTCTCTTGAGCCCACGTAGGAGTGAGGGACTACAGACAACTGAAAAAAGTAGTCACTCAAAGGCTGGTGAGTCATTACAAGGGACCAGCACACCACTTGCCCCATGGCAAATGTTTGGAGAGAGGTTGGGGGAGGGAAGTTCCCACCAGGGGAACTCACGGCACAGCATGGACAGCTGATCTTCCCCCAAATCAGCACAGGCCCACTCAATATAGACTGGTCAGGAAACTGCAGGTGGTGCGGTTTGCTGAAAATACTCAGGCACAGATCAGAGTTTCCATGCAACCCAGATGTATCAGACTTCACAAGACCCAGAAGTGCTTAAAAGGTCAACAATTAAAACCTGAGCTGCATAAAAAGCCTTCTTCACAAGACCCAGAAGTGCTTAAAAGGTCAACAATTAAAACCTGAGCTGCATAAAAAGCCTTCCTCAGGGAATCAGCAGCAGAGCAGCAATTTAACTCAACCACAGGGCTCAAGTGCTGGTCCCCACAGGAAGTTCCACCATTTTTGTAAATAAAGGACAACAAATTAGTCCCAGTGCAGTTTAAGTGGTGGGGGTAGCTAATAACCCAAAAAAGAACTGAAAGAAAACACAAAACACAGATCAGAGACAAATTCTGATATTAACAAGTAAAGGGCTAACACAACCAAAGAACACCTATAAAACTTAAAAGAGACAGAAGCCCTCCAGGCTCCTTAGACAAAGTGGGGGTACCAGGGGGCCTCAACCATGTCCCCCAGCCCTTTACAACCAGGCTAGCAAAGGAGCCAGCCATGGGCCAGTCCTGCCCCCCCACCTCTGTCCCCCTACATCCACCCTTCTCCCCCTCCCACAACTCTGCAATAACGTCTTAGAATGTAAAATAATAATAAATAAATAAATAAATAAAGTAAAAATAAAGAATTAAGTGTTTTGTTTCCCTAATATTATCTTTTAAAAATCATAAAATTATTTTTAAAATGATAATATGTTATATTGCATCCTTTTATCCATGAATAAAAAGTATGATTAACAATATAAATTTATGATATTATATTATTTATATCTTGTGAACTGTAGGTACTATGATATGTATGGTTTCTTAGTCCCCCAGTGGGGGAAAAAAATACTTTGGATGTTTTTAATGGTCATGTTTCTTTAATTTTGGTCTGTAGCTAAATCTTATCACTTCTTAAGATAAAAAAAAAAAAAAAAACATTTTCCATGAATTTTTTCACTTTTATTATATTTAAAATCTGACTCTGTTGTTAAAAGCAAAAAAGAAAAAAAATTATCCTGGGATATAAAAGCTGAAAACCAGAACTGCCTTTTTCAAGATGTCTACCTGTTAACTATATTGTAGAATGATTACTGACGATATTGCTTTTCCCATCCCAACATAAATATATTATAATGGAACACAATACCTAGCTGCTCTCTAATTCTTCTATTTTACTCTATTTATATTTTTTGAAATGTTAAGATAAGAGTTTGTTCAGATAATTAGAAGTTTATTTTTTCAATTATATGGTTTATTGATTGACTGAATAGATATCAAAATATATAAAATCTTTCCATGTTGGACACTGTATATCTTTGAAGAAATGTCTGTCTTTTGCCCAGTTTTTAGTTGGGTGTTTATTCTTTTGTTGTTGAGATATAAGAGTTCTTTGTATATTCTGGATATTACATTGTTATCAGATATATTATTGA
>NW_007734640.1:27617-35595 GCF_000696425.1 Galeopterus variegatus | reverse complement strand
TTGAGATATAAGAGTTCTTTGTATATTCTGGATATTACATTGTTATCAGATATATTATTGACGAATATTTTTCCCCTTTCTATAGGTTGTCTTTTCAGTTCCCAGATAATGACCTTAAATACCCAAAGGTTTTTAACTATGATCAAGTACTATTTATCCTTTATTTATTTATTTATTTGTTGTTGTTTCTGGTATTTTTGTTTTTATATCTAATAATCTGTTACCAAATCCAAATTCATAAATATTTACATCTTAGTTTTCTTTTAATTCTTTTATGATTTTCACTCTTATATTTAGGTCATTGATCCATTTTGAGTTAACTTTTTTAAATGGTATGAAGTGGTGGTCCAACTTTATTCTTTTGCATGTGAATATCATGTTGTCTCAGTAATAATTGTTGAAGAGATTATTTTTTTCCCTGTTGAAAGCCTGGGCGCCCTTGTCAAAAATCAATTGACCACAGATATATGGGTGGATTTATTTTTGGACTCTCGAGTCTGTTCCATTGGTCTATCCTTATGCCAGCACTACACTGTTATGATCTCTGTAACTTTGAAGCAAGTCTTGAAATCAGGAAAAAATTCATCAACTTTGTTCTTTTTCAGGATTGATTTGGCGATACGTGGTCATTCACATATTTATATAAATTTAAGAACTGGCTTTTCCATTGTTGAAAAAAACATTGATTTTAACAGGGTTTGCATTGAATTTGTAGGTAGCGTTGGGTAGTATTGCCATCTGAATAATATTTTCCAATCCATGAACACAGGTTGTGTTTCTAATTACTTATGCCATCTTTAAATTTTTTCAGCTATGTTTTATAATTTTTTGTGTACAAGTCTTGCACCTCATTTGGTAAATTTATTCCTAGGTATTTTGCTCCTTTGAATGTTCTTTTAAATGGAATGGTCTTCTCAATGTTCTTTTGTGTTATTTGATGCTGTTGCATAGAAATACAAGTAATTTTAGTATGTTGATCTTATACCTTGCAACTTTGCTAAATTTGTTTTTTAGCTATAGTAGTTTTTGTATATATATGTGTGAATTCTTTTTGATTTTCTATATATAACATCATGTCATCTGCGAATATATGTGGTTTTACTTCTTCCTTTTCAGGAGAATATGCAATTTACAAAACCCATAGAGATGTATAGCACAAAGAGTAAATATTAATGCATGCAACATTTTCAAAAAAGCATTTAGATTATCAGAGTATCCCTGTGAGAAATTCAGAATGTGACAGAACAATTTAACTACATTAAAAATGTATAGAACAACCTCACTGAATGACGTGTGGGTAAAGGATGTTGACCTAAGTAAATATGGAAATAAATGGATTCTGTAAACCTAAAGGCCGAGACACTATGTATAAGCATTGTATTCCAGTTGATAAAATACTGGTCATAGAAATATAATTTAAAAATTCTGATTCAGCTATACACATGTTCTGGAACTGAGAAATTATATAAATGAATGATAGATGGTGGGGGCCAGGTTTCTCACTGGTGTAGTGTGAAGTTACAGATGAGAAAACGAAAGTGTCTAGAAAAATCCATGTGGCAATAGACTAGAGTTAGAAACATCATTTTTAGACTATTATAGATGCTGTTGGTTACATATAAAAATATTTGTATGTATATACACAGGTTAGTATACATAAATATATTTTCTTTATCTGTCAGCTGCGAGGGCCTAGAAGCAATGATACCCCAAGCAATGAGTATACCTAGAACCGAGATCTTGGTTTCTCATACCATTCTTAATTAAAAAAAACCCAGGGGGCCGGCCCGGTGGCACACTGCTACAGTGGGCTGCTTGGGAGCGTGGCGGCGCTCCCGCCGAGGGTTCGGATCCCACATACAGACCGGTTCCCGCTCACTGGCTGAGCGAGGGGCGGGCGCAACACCAAGAGTTGCGATTCCGTTGCCGGTCACGAAAAAAGACAAAAAGGGAAAAAAAAAAAACAGGACTCCCTGTAGAAATGACTGATTTAAAGACAGGGGCAGAAGATATACGAGATAAGGCTAGGGAATCTTTTAGTGCGCGCACACACACACACACACACACACAAACATGAAATGATGGCAGTATGTCAAAGGAATAGAGAAGCTCATAGATAGAGCTGTGAGCGGCTAAAGATAGAACAATTTGAGCAACAAAATAAAGTATCATTCCATTACTGCCCCAGTATTGTCACAGTAGGAAATAAATATCCATGAGTCATTGTTAATATAGATAAAAATAATGAAAGTCAAAGAAAGCATCACAGCCAATTGATGCTTTCACTTGGACTACCTTTAATAAAATGAAACATTGAAGTATAAGTGTATCTCTTAGTGCCATTATTACGTTTAGCTATGGTTATTCAAGTAATATTCTAGATTCTGGGCTGTAGACTTTGAGGGTAGAACCATAGAATCAAATACTCAATTCAAGCAGAAGAAGCCAAGAAAATAAAGTATTCTAGGGATGATGTTGGAGGAAGAATGATTCATCATTATTGTCTGTGTTGGGAACATTAGAAGGCATAGTCCTGATACCCTGCTATCCTTCATCTGCATTATCATTCTAGATAATAAAAACATTTTATACTTTTGATCCCAAAGAGAAATATATTTCATTTTGTTTCCCTTCTTTGAGTTAGTTTAGTGAACTCTATAGTTCTATTAAAATGGCAAGTACATATATAGTCAAGTGGCATAGTAAATGATTTTTTTTTCTTAATATGTGTTGTACAGTGTATCTTTTCTCATACCATTATTTATTTGTGAATGGAACCAAATAAATTCTCTTCTGTTTCTTACATCTACCTTGGCTCTGAGAAGTCAATAAGTTATTAGCACAAGAGTGATGTATTATTTACTTCTTCCTTTATGTGAGTGTGTATTTGTGTGTNATTTTCTTTATCTGTCAGCTGCGAGGGCCTAGAAGCAATGATACCCCAAGCAATGAGTATAACTAGAACCGAGATCTTGGTTTCTCATACCATTCTTAATTTTAAAAAACCCAGGACTCCCTGTAGAAATGACTGATTTAAAGACAGGGGCAGAAGATATACGAGATAAGGCTAGGGAATCTTTTAGTGTGCACACACACACACACACACAAACATGAAATGATGGCAGTATGTCAAAGGAATAGAGAAGCTNCTTATTTTAGTGGGAAATTTAAATATAATCACAACTTGGCTATTTTTCACCACACTGTTACCGTCACCAGGGTATAAGCCATCTTCCTGTTTCAACATATTGCGGTCACAGAGTCTTAACTGGATCTCTTCCCATTTGGCCATCAACCCCAGTCCTTCAGTCTATTCTCATCTAAGCCACAGAATGATCCAGAGAAGATGTAATTTGAATATTGTCATTCCTTTTCTTAAAGCTCTCCAATGGCTCCCCATTTCAATGAAATTTTAAAAGCCCTGTTGTCTTTCTGACCTCATGTCCTCCTCCTCTTTTCCTCATTTACTCTTCCCCAGACACACCAGTCTTCTTGGTATTATCACACTTACAGTTCATTCTGTCTTGATACCTATCCTTAGACTCTTTGATCAGCTTTTTCACACCCTTCACATATTTATCCAAATTTGAACCCCAACCTTATTCCAAAACGTCATGCCACCTTTTATAACTTATTTTTCTCCCAAATGTTTATATCTGTCTGGAATATTTTATTCATCTTATTTCTGTATGTTTCACTGACTCTGAGCAGGGATTCCCCAACCCCACACTGCTGCCCCCCCCCTTTTTTTTACTATTCCAGAACTTAACAAAGTGCCTGGAAAAAGGTAGAATCTCAACAAACATTTGTTGAAAAAATAAATAAAATATATTGGGAGATGTCAGTTTCAACTACAAACCTCTTGTTTGCTTTTTACATGTTTAGGTAAATATAATGTTAATTGAAAGACAATTCTTGTCTATATACTGACGTGAAATACAAATCTTAGTTTTCATTCCCTGCTGTGTAGAAATCATAAGTTGATAGATGCAAATAATTTAAAACAAATTCACTACACCCTTCAATAAATTTTTCTTCACAAAGTTAAAAACACATATAGAAAACGTTATCACAAAATCTGATATGTAGACACTAGTATAAAAAATGGTTTATTCATACAAATATAAAGAACTGGTGGGAAGAAGACTTTTGGGAAAAATGCCTTTAAAATAATTTAAAATATTTCATGGCATCAAACAGATATTTATAATCCTGATTGTGTTTAAGAAAATATTCTGTGCATCACACATAGTCGTATGATCAAATTTTCTTAGTCTTTCTTTCATTTTTCCCTCCTACCCCCTGCCACAGCAAATATATTTTCTTGTTAGGATAGGCATAGCCACAGCATTTCTCGTGAAGCAAGAAAATGAATTAATATTGTTTTTCTCTAAAGAATTCCCAGTTGTAAAAAAGGCTGTGAAAATAAATGTCGACTCATATGTTCAAAGCTTTAATGAATCTGAAATGAGGAAATAGATAAAATTAGGAAGACTGAACTTACATAATCAGAATAAAAAGGAATAACAGATGAGAATGTAAATGGTTTGTATATAGACTTAACTTATATTTATTAAATGTGCAAAGCAATGAGATTATTATTTTTAGTGTACTACCTGGAACCAAATGCACAGAGATATTTGTCTGTTCTCTCTCATTAGGTGTTTTATTGTGGTATCAACATAGTGTAGATGTGTTTTACCCTCCTCACCATTTCCATGTTAATAACTGCTTGTTGTTCCCTCACCTTCTGAAGATGTTCGGGATCACCGAGGCAGTGCATAATAAGTGGATATTTTCACACACCCTGATTGTGTATATATTTCCTTGAAATGTTACTATTTTGCTATTTCTGTAATGTTACTATTTCTGTTAATCTAGTGGTATGAGGAATTGAAGAATGTTACTATTTCTGTTAATCTAGTGGTATGAGGAATTGAAGAATGTTACTATTTCTGTTAATCTAGTGGTATGAGGAATTGAAGAGAGTCAAATTAGTAAAAGTACAGTGTGACCTATTTTGCTATTTCTGTAATGTTACTATTTCTGTTAATCTAGTGGTATGAGGAATTGAAGAGAGTCAAATTAGTAAAAGTACAGTGTGACATATTTCCTCATGTTTATTATTTTCTAAATATACAATGTACTTCAGAAAATGGGAAAGTAATATTGGCAAGATATTTTTCAGTTCTACCTAAAGTGAATACCTCAGCTATGGCTACCTTCTTGTCCTTTGCTTTTTTGAGAAGGGTCTCTTCAGTAGATGCATGGACCGGAAGGCCACAATCAATGTAGCTCACTTCCTTAGATATTAGCTAACAGATACAGAAACAATTAGACTTGCAGTCAAAGCATTACCCTCAGCTCTTTTCTGTGAAACTTTAAATATATTATACATCTTCCCAAACCCTATCTCAGGACTTCCTTTGTTTGGTGGTTGCAAGTATTTCTAAGTAGTGCACTCCTTTATTTAATTATCATGTCTGAGTCTCCAATTATTATTCTGTCTGAGAAAAGTTCTTATTGACAGGTATATTTAAATAAAGTATTTTTTTTTCTATTTACAATTATAAAACTTCTTGTTTATCACTAAATTTAATATATTCAACTATTATATATTAGTGGCTTTCCTCGTGATCGATCAGGTCCATCAATGTATAGCCTATAGTCAAGAATCTGTATAAATAGCCTTTAAATAAAACACATACCTCTGTACATGTTGTCCCTGCATAATGGCTTGATCCTATTAAAATAAACTCCCGACCCAATGTTCTTTTTTAACGGTCTATCATTTGCCTTCCAATGTGAAATAATATGCTTTAATTAGTTACTAGACATTAAGTAACTGCGATAACATTTGACTTTTCTCTAAGCTTCTAAGTGTGAAATCAAATACAGTGATAAAATCATAGTGGCTTGAGATCAAATCTTAATGTGAGTTTTATAAAGTAGGTATTTAAATAGACACTTACCTAAAAGTCATTTTCTCCTATATTAATTCACTAAAGTGTTACAGAAAAGCAGTCTTAGAGCAGAAACAATCTCCCACATACCACCAGTAAAAAATAATAAACATTGAATATACAGAGAATTCCTATGAAAATCTGTCATTTCAAAATAGATATTAAACATGATGTAAGACCTTTCTTATTATTTAATAAGTATTTTTTTTAATTTTGTAATTTAATCTCTCTCGAGCATTGCAACAAAAGTTAATGCACTTTTATTATTTTGCCATGACAATTATTTTTGTTCATTGCGACTGTAAAATTCTATAGTAGCTTATCAGCACCTACCTTCTTCTTTCAAGAAAATGCACTTCTGTGATTCTTCAGTGTAATTATTGTGGTTCATAAAAACTGTGTTATTAGGTTGGCTTAGTATAATATGCTTTTTATATCAAAATAACGTATAGGTATTCTCTCCTCTGTTGGTAATTATAATCCAAGTCCATTGCAGTAATAAACTTGGGCTGAGTACTTGATGGGCCACTTTATTTTATTCTAACTACTCTTTTTCTATTACGACTATTTATTATGTCTCCATAAATGTGATGCACGACAACAGTAGAATGCAAAGACACAGACACATCTAACTCTTTTCCAGAGGTGTGATTTTTTCTCAGGCAAAGGTCTCGAGCCGTTGTTTATTTGGAATGTTGGGAAATATTCCAAAATCATATTATCCCATGTATTTTTATCATGAAAAAGAGCCATATGAACACATGCTCTTTAACAGAACCGACACTCTCCGTGAGACATGGCCTTGTTGCCTATGGTGACTCCACTCATAACTTAACTGCAAAAAGGAAGGAAAAGGTATTAGGACTGAACACAAAAAACTCATTTGAGTACGTGGAATTATGTTGAAGGGGGTTTGTTACTGGGATTGTCAAAAGCTTGGAACCAACCTGCTTCCTTTTCTATACTTGCCACAAAAAAGATAAAATTTGTACATTATATTTTTATATATTATATATGCCCTCTTCTTTAAATTCCAAGAACTTTGTTTTTTGCTTTTTTTTTGTATTTTTGTTATGACTGCAAAAAATATGCAAATTCATCTGCAGAGATAAAACATTTCCTGAAACTGTAATTACACAAAATATATTATGTGATCTGTTATGAAAGGCATGTGATAATCTCAGTGTCTTGATATCCAGTCATAATTTTTAAAAAAATATATAAAAGTGCTATTCGACTAGATTGTGTTGGTATCCATCCACAGTTTATGAGCCCACTGTGTGGCAACTTAGTAAAATTCTGTATCTAATGTTGTTCAGACATTTTGGCCTGTTATGAGCAAGACTAATTTGATTTAAACTCATTTTCTCTTGTCCTTTCTAAAAGAAAAACTGCTCATTAAATATTTCAAAAATATTTACATTATCTTCTCTCTTGTGCCAAGATTAAATTCACTCTTCTATTCCATGTCTTAGTTTTGGGGGTTTTTTTTATATGTAATTTTACTATGCTTTCAACATAGGTCCTATGCTCTATGCAGCCTTCTAATTGTAGGAGCTATGGCCTTATTCAAGTTGGAAATAACCTCCCCCCCACACACACAGACACAAAAAAAGCCCTGAGTTTATTTGTGTAAATTAGTTCAGATGGGCCCATGATCCATCCTGTGACATTCATAGTGGAAGGAATTTTGGCCTTTACTTCAACATTCTTAATGATGAAGCATTCTTTGTCTAAACTGAGCTTTCCATTCTGCGACAACTGAAATTGTAAATGCATATATATATATTCCTAATAATTCAATTTGTATATCTCTGAAAACCCACTTGTTGGTCTGAGATCTACCTCTCAGTGCTCTAAACAGTGAGGTTGCAGGATTCACAAATCCATGTCAAATGTTTATACTATCTATGAAAAATCATTTTATTGCATAAATAATACATATACATTACACTTTATTTTTGAGACCTTTTTATCATAAGACAATATAAAATGTAAGTCAGAATATAAAAAAA
>NW_007734640.1:25674-26876 GCF_000696425.1 Galeopterus variegatus | reverse complement strand
TTTGCCTCAAGACCTACACTTGGACTTATGTCCCAGCAGGCCCATAGATGTGAATCATAAAATGAGATTGAGGCACTTGTACTTACCTGGCTGTGTCCCACCCAGCTGTGGCCATTAGGCACCCATGCTGTGCCATGCTATGCTGTAACCAAGAACCCCACCCAGATATCATACAGACCCACCCCCACCTTGTTTCACACTGTGGTTGCCACACACTGCTGTAACAGAATTTTCCCTTTTGCCTCTCCTGCTGTAATTTTCCACCCTGAGACAGAGTCAAAACTACATAAGATCATAAGATCACCCTTCTTGCCCTGTTGCAAAAAACCCAGAAATGTTATGATATAAAAATAACAGCCCCACTGCATTCAGGGCTCAGCATTTGTGACTGGAGTCTGCTGAGTCACTGCCAGCATCAATAAACTCTGCTTCCTGTCTTAATCCTTGGTGTTTCCTGCCTCTCCCTGTGAGTTCACAATAACCCACTGCAACATTTCTTAGGGGCTTATCTGGGATTGGGGAGATGGTGGCTTGACCGCCTCCCTTGTCTCTCAGTCTTGGCCCCCAGGACACCTGATGGTGCGGACTGCACTCAAGCACGAACTGGAAGTTTTCTATGAGTGGGAAAAACCTCACCAGGTGGACCCAGAGGATAAACCCTAAGCACAACAGAACCCAAAGAGGCACAGGAACCAGACCAAGAGAGCTCTGCCCGTTGGTCTAGGTAACCACCCAGGTCCCACTAGGTTCCTACTCCCAGGAGAGTAGAAGGGGAGCCTGATTAACTCCCAAAGGGGCAAATATCTTGGTATCCCATTCTACAAAGGAAACCACATTCCCAAGTCAGATCAGGATTTTTGGAATTTTCAGGTGGTGAATGAAAGTGTGTGAATGTGTGTGGCTGAGACATATCCTGGATACAAAGTGAGTGTGGAATCCCGATCCGTGGTTAAATTTTGACCTCATATGGCTAAGGGTGACTCTCACAAGAGAGGTCCTGATGGGGGGTTATACCATCTCATCAAAGCCAAGAGGCACTGAAATATCACTACAATGTGAGCTGCCAGAGATGGATGAGGAGACTAGAATACAGTGTCTGTTGTGACACCAATCACAGGTGGAAAACATGGGAGGAACACCCAGCAAACAAACTCCCCTTGCCTGTATGCTGAGGAATTTTAAAAAGGGCTTTTCTAGTGACT
>NW_007734640.1:22227-24763 GCF_000696425.1 Galeopterus variegatus | reverse complement strand
GCTGAGGAATTTTAAAAAGGGCTTTTCTAGTGACTATGGTGTCAAACTATCTCCTGATAAACTCAGGGCATTCTGTGAGGTGGATTGGCCATCTTTCAATGTAAGATGGCCCTCTGAGGGGTCCTTTGACCTTTCCCTTATCCATCGAGTCAAGTGAATTATTACTGGCCAATGTGGAAATGACCATCAGGGCCACCCTGACAAGTACCCCTATATTGATTCTTGGGAAGACTTAGTTTGTTCTCCACCCTCCTGGTTAAAGGCCTGCATGGATAAACACTGCCAAATTCTCCTGGCCAGAGAAATGTTGATCCCAGGACAGACTCACAACCAGAGGTGACCTCTCCAAGTCGCCCCCAATCTAACTATTCTGCCCTCAGATCCAGAGGATCTGCCACCTCCTTACTTGACTGAGCCAACTGCTCTGCCACCCCCATGGCCCCTGTCGCTGCCTCCTACTCCAGGGATGACTCCTACATCTCCTCTGGCCCATCTGAAGGGGCCACTTCAGCTTCCACATCTCCAGAGACCCCACCACCACCTACCCTGGCCCCATATGGGCCAAGCTGGACCCAGCCTTCAACCAAGTCACCATGGGGAATGACTCTCCAGATGCCACTCAGAGAAACATGGGGTCCCTTATATTATAATCAGGATGGGCACCTGCAGGGTGTTCATCCCACCTTCATCTATCAGCTGTTCACAATGACTGGCTTTCTGAACTGGAAACATCATATGCCCACATATACTGAAAAGCCCCAGGATGTTTGCTCTGGTCCAGTCCATAGACCAGACTCACAGGACCACCTGGATGGACTGCAGGCAGCTCCTAATGACTCTCTTCAGTACAGAAGAGAGATGTTGTATTAGCCAGGTGGCTCTAAAGTGGCTCCAAGACCATGCCCCAGCTGGGATGCTGAATGCCCAAATGTATGTCCAGACCCATTTTCCCAATGAGGATCCACACTGAGACACCAACACAGATCAGAGCCTACAGATGCTGGAGTGACTCCAAGAGGCTCTCCTGGGCACCTTAAAAGAGGGAGGAAAAAATCCAAATATCTGGGGTTCTATATCTCCCAAGGACAATGCCACCTAGGACCAGAGCACAAACAGGCTGCCTGTTCTATCCCAACCCCCAACACCCCAAAACAGGTTCATGAGTTCCTGGGGGCAGCGGTTTTCTGCAGGATCTGGATCTCTAACATTGCAGTGCTGGCAAAACCCCTATATAAAGCAACCAAAGGTCGGGGGAAGAACCCCTGATCTGGAAAACAGCTCAACAAGAGGCCTTCATAGACATAAAAAGGGTACTTACAAGTGCTCCAGGACTGGGACTGCCTAACCTGGAAAAACCCTTCTTTCTATACATCCATGAGAGACAGGGCATTGCGGTGGAAGTTCTAACTCAGTTTCTGGGGTCTTAGCACTGTCCCGTGACATATCTTTCAAAACAGCTGGACACAATGGCTCTGAGGCTGGCCGCCCTGTCTCCAGGCAGTAGTGGCCACAGCACTTCTGATAGCCAATACTGACAAGTAAACTGACACAAGAAACCCACCTCCACTGGAACGAAATTTCCCCGTGGATTTTTCTGGATCTGATCTACACCCACAAAGCCCACGGGCTTCTCCCCTTTTGAAATCTTGTACAACAGGCCTCCCCTTCTCATCAAGGCTATTCAAGATGATCTGATGGAGGTCAGACATGTAACTTTACAACAGCAACTCCTGGTTCAAAAAAAAAAAAAAAAAAAAAAAAACTTGCAGGCCATTCACCATTGGGTAAAAAAAAAAAAAGACTCCCAGTTAGTCTTAACCCCCATGTACACTGCTATAAGCCAGGTGCCTCTGTTTGGGTAAAAAAATGGAATGTACGGCCCCTAAAACCCCTGAGGAGGGACCCTTTTACTGTCTTGTTGTCTACCCCTACTGCAGTCAAAGTAGCTGAGGTCACTCCTTGGATACATCACAGCAAACTCAAACCAGCCACTACCTCTGGGGACTGCATTCCTCACCCCACTTCACCCTGCAAGTAAACTCTCTGGAAAAGAGGACCAGAAACCACCTTGGAGACCCTGGATGGCAACAGCCCTCCCTAGTCACTCCAAGGGCTGACTAGTCCATGCATGGTGGAAGCCCAAGGATCCCCAAACGATAAATAAAAAACTAACTCATATCCCAGTACAAAAGTGGTCAGGCTAGAACCCAAAAAGCCTCTTTGGAGGCTGGTTTAACATGTTTGGAGGGTTCATAACAACCCTTATTATTATGATTCTTCTCCTAATGGACACCTGTCGCATCCTCCCTTGCGTGCTGCCTCTGGTAATACACACAGTCACATGCTCCTTGAAGGCCATAGTAGAACAACAACAACAAAAAAAAAACACAGTCAAAATGTTCTCACTATGACAATACCAGCCCCTAGACCAAAATCCAGCTAAAGGTAACACTGTTTGACCAAGCCATCTAAGGTCTTGGTCAAGCATCAAAGGGGTGGAATGAGGTATTTGTACTCACCCAGCTGTGTACCACTC
>NW_007734640.1:20361-21661 GCF_000696425.1 Galeopterus variegatus | reverse complement strand
AGACATAAATTTGCAGAATATGTGTGGAAAAGGATATTAAAGGTGTGGATTATGGGGACAGAAATAAAAAAACTGGACCAATTTGAATTTAATGATAAGGGCCCATTAAGCAGAAATTTTAAATTCAGTTTTAGATGGAGGAATTTTTTTTTACTGGATATTAAATTCTATGTTGATAACATTTTCTTCATTACTTTGAGGATAATATTTTATCATCTAATACACAGAACTTTTGATAAAAATAAATTGTCATTCTTAAAGTTTTGTCATTGAAAGAAATGAAAATTTTTTATCTGGCTATTTTAAAATCTTTATTCTTATCTTTGGTTTTCAATACCTTTATTTAATATACCACGTGGGGTGTGTATGTATTTGTGGTTTATTCAGCTTGGGGTTTGCATAGTTTCTTGAATTTGTGTTTAGAGGTTTTTCATCAGTTATGGTAAAATCTGTTCTGGTATCTAATTAAATATTGCTTGTGACACTATCTTTCTTAAATCTTCATTTGTATATTAGAACTTTACAGTATATTTTGCAATCATTTATACCGTTTTCCATGCATTTCAACTTTTTTCCCCCTTCCTCCTTCATTCAGTATTTTCTACTGATCTAGAAAATACTCTGGTGTCTTAGTCTGGTTGGGCTGCTATAACATAGTATCATAGACTGATGGCTTAAGCAACAGAAATACATTTCTTACAGTTCTGGAGGCTGGAAGGACCCATTATCTGGGTGCTGGCCTATTCAGTTTTTTCTGTGTCCTCACATAGCTGAGAGATAGGCAGGAAGCTCACTGTTATCATCTCATAGGGACACTAATCCAGTCATGAAGATAGTACCTTCATGACCTCACCTAAACCTAATTAGCTCCCAAAGGCTACTTCTTAATACCATCCCCATGGGGGTTAGGGCTTCATTCTATTTGTAACTTTAAATTTTCTCCTATGTCTATTATACTGTAATATCCATCTACTGAGTTTTTGTTTGTTTGTTTTAGTTATTATATTTTATTTTAGAATTTCATATGATCATTTTTTTAAGATTTAGATTTTCTTGTGGGATGTTCCATCTTCCCATCTATTTCTTAACCATATTAAGCACAGTCAACTGAAGGTCCATGTCTGATAATTCCAAAATCTGAGTATACTTCAGGTGTCTTCAAATTGTCTTTTTATTTTCATTTTTTTTCTCATTAGGTTCTATTACACTGCATGCCTGCCATTTTTTATATTTAATTTCGGATGCTGTGTATGGTAAATTACAGAGCCTCTAAGTGATACCACATGTCTCCCAAGAGAAG
>NW_007734640.1:18013-20280 GCF_000696425.1 Galeopterus variegatus | reverse complement strand
TGTCTGATAATTCCAAAATCTGAGTATACTTCAGGTGTCTTCAAATTGTCTTTTTATTTTCTTTTTTTTTTCTCATTAGGTTCTATTACACTGCATGCCTGCCATTTTTTATATTTAATTTTGGATGCTGTGTATGGTAAATTACAGAGCCTCTAAGTGATACCACATGTCTCCCAAGAGAAGATAGTGCTTGGATGAATGACAGTGGCAGATAAGCAATTGATTCCATTAGCAACTGCACTTGTTTGAAGTGCTTTGGAATTGAAGTGGGAGTGGAAGGGGAAGGAGTCATGTCTCAGTCTAGTTTGACCTAGTCTTAGGTTATATTTCATCAGGGATTTCAATCAAAATACTGGCATGCTGACCAAATACTTAGTTCCTTGTTAAGCTCATGTGTTCTGTTCCTTTTCCTCTTAGCTCTCAAAGCCAGCTTTATGGCTAGTTGCTATGTTTCTTGCCCCCTTAAAATTTGGAAATAAATTGTGGTCTAAATTCACATAGAATTCAGGCTTATATCTCTAGTTTTCTTTTCTTTGGTCCCAATATCTGCCTCACCTATCTTTGTTTCAAGTTTTTTAGTTGACCTCGATTCCATTTTTTTTTTTTTTTTTTTTTTTTTGGTCTCTTTAGACCTTTGATACTTTTGTGAAATCTGTGGCTTGCTGCTTTCTGCTGGGCTGCAAATTGTTGCATCAGGAATCAACAAATGACCTGAGAGGGGAAAAGATTTAGAGAAGGAATGTTCCTTCTTACCCCCTCAAATTTTGGATTTATTGCTTGCTCTTGTAAGCCTTTAGACAGTTGTGGTATTTATTTTCTTTGTATATTATCAAGTTTTTTTGAAGAGAAGAGTTGGTATGATATGAGTGAAGCCATCATTGATAATTGTAGAAGTCTGTTTAAAGCAATTTGATTGTTTTATCATTTACTATAAAAGTTTGATACAATAAATTAATATCAGAGCTCTTCTATAGTTATATATCATAGGTTCTGATATGTAACTTATTTTCCAGATTCTGAAATTTTAATTTGACCTGTGATTGTTTAAAGAGAGTTTACAATTTTCCAGGTGCAAGGGTTAACTGTCCTACATTTTATTATTAATTTATAATTTTACTGGATTTCCTTAATGATAATGTCTTATACTATTTCTACTTTTATGAATTTATTAAGGCATTTTTGGGTATATATGATGACCATCAAGTTTTAATGGCATCTGAAATATTGTATTTTGATACATGTCTATATCTCTTACAAATTGTGAGATTCTTGAGGGCACAGTATATGTTTACATTTGTGTATCTGTAATGCCTGACGAAAGAAAGTCACCCAAAATATTGTGCTGATTGGAATGCAGAAATAAATGTTATACATAATTAAAATACTGTTTCTGATTTATTGCAGAAGTAACCACTTTAGAGGAGATAAAGCTTTGTATTGAGACAGATTTAATACCCCCAAATAACCCTTCTTTTCTTTTAGGATTGGCAACATTCTTCTTATTTTTTTTAAACTCTCTAGCCAATCGGTACAAAACAAGCAAACAAAAAAATCCAAACATTTTTTGAATGATTTTGGTTTTTGACCCTAATATTATGTTATGAATAATTTACTCTTTTTCATTTTCTTGATTTTGAACATTTCCAAATCTCCTCTAAGTAGTACAGAATTTTTAAAAAGACACAAAGTAGGCACTAAATAGTACCTTACATTTTAAAAGCACAATCTTGTCAGAAACAGCAAACTCTGTTAATTCAGAGAAGTCTGACTCCTACTTTTCCTCCACAAAGTAAAGGTTAGATATTCTACTTATTGAATAGAAAAGAACCTGATGGTAAGCAATAGGGAAATTAGCAGTATTGCTAGTAATATACTCTCTCTATATCTATCTATCTATCTATCTATCTATCTATCTATCTATCTATCTATCTATCTATCTATCTATCATCTATCTATCTATCTATCTATCTATCTCTATCTATCCATCTGCTGATCTATCTACCTACCTGTTTATATACTATATGAGCCTCTGCAAGGAATTGCACACATGAGTATTTTCTCTTATAGATTTATTTATACATAGTTACTGAATTTCCTTGGTTTTGCTATTTAGTTAATACAATAAAAATTTTACACTATTTCTATATTTCTTGTGGGAGTATTTAAAAATTTGTCCCCAGGCCCCTTCTTCCCTTATCGAAGGCTGCTTCTTAGCATCTAATACACAATGGGAAATGCTTCCATTTTCATGTAAAGTTCAAAATTTT
>NW_007734640.1:15401-17331 GCF_000696425.1 Galeopterus variegatus | reverse complement strand
TTTTAAATCTTATTATCTTTCAACATGATATCAGTAGTGACCGTAACAAGAATTCTTCTTGAATAGTAGATAATACTACGAAATATTGGCTTTTAATATGTACACTTGTGTATTCTTAAATGACAACTTTAAAATGAAATTGTGCTCTGACCCATAGTTTTAAAAAAGTTATACATTTGTTACTTCATATAAGAAATGTGCTGCATCAAGAGTGGTATAAATGTTTTTTTTCCTTCCTAATACTAAGTTAATGTCAAAAGCAATAGCAATAAAAAAGTACAAACAGAATATTTTATTTTAATTTGTAAGTGTTTTAACATTTATTATTTATTTGTTTATTTATTCATTTATTCATTCATTTGTTGATTTATTTAGCTGCACTTAAGCATGTGAGACAAAGTGACAGGAAAGACCACAAAAATTATACACTGTATGTTGAGCACTGTACCATTATAAAATTAACACAACTATTAATATAAAAGTAGTAATTTAGTAATCATCATTAATCCTTCTAATACACTGCCTACCATTTCTGTAACATGTTAGGGGCCCACTTTCTGAGTTGGGAATAACAAACACACATACACAGGAAATAATATTTTAAGAGCAAATTTTTCACAAGTGAACTATGCATTCAATTTGGAAGTTAATTAGCATTTATCATACCCTCACCACAGGATAAATGATTTCAGAAAGGTGTTATATTTAGTCATGAGAATTAAATTTGCATGCTTTTATTTTCAAAAATACACTTACTTTAGGGAAAACATTTAAATGACCTCAGTGTCTTCCAGCTGTTAAATGGTGAATCTTGAACTCTAACTCAATCCTCTCTGCCTTCAAAGCCCATGTNTAGGATACATAAAAGCAGGTTGATACAAAATAAGCAAAGAGATATACACACCTATGGCTCTAATCTAATTAGTTGAGAATAAGTCAACGAGCATTGGCCATTACTGGAAAAGTAAAAAGGAGAGAATGAAAATCTCTAGGAGGAAATTAATTAGTATAAATAGAATGGAATGATAAAAAGATGGGAAATTTAAAATGATGTAAAATTGTTTCATTATGGAAATTGGAGACAGTGTGGATATCAATAATGACTAGCAAATGTCATCAATAATTTTGGTGAAGGGAATGATGTTTTTAAGTCAATATATATAAAGAATATCATTCTGTAAAAAAGCTCTAAAAAACAGTATGTGTTTGTTAGTGAATGTTCCATAAAGCAGTTGAATAAAATAAGCAATTGTGGAATTTATTGTCAGGTAACCCGTGATTTAAAACATGTTTTCTATTTTTTAATTTTTGATCATTAGGAAAAATATTACCTTTGTCATCTTCCTTTACTTAACTATAAAACAGAAATATAAACATGTACCTGTTAATACCATGATGAAAGTCATATAAAATGAATGTAAATCATGCCTGGATAATGTCGGCATTAAATAAAAAATTATTGTAGATTATAATTGCAGTATAATTTATCTTTTTTTAAAAAAGTACATTTAAATATTTGCTTTTATGTTTATAATGAGATTCAAAGGAATTATGTAGACATAACTTCTCAGAATTTATTAAATATATTATTTGTTACTGTCTTTTTAATTTTCCCTCTGTAGTTGTTTTATATCTGCCAGTGGTGATGCACATTGAAATAAAACTTTTTAAATAAAGAATTTTTAAATAAAGAGTTGTTTGTTTTCAAAAACCAACATATGTAGAAATATCTGTAAATAATAGACAATGTGAATGGCTAAATGTTTTGAAGGTTACTCAGAAAACAAGAGTGTTTCATTAAGAAATCTGAGGATAATCTGTCTTTTCCTTCCTTATAATTATCAGAGATTGCAATAATAAATCCAGCTATGTGGTTTTTTTTTTCCTTTTTGTCTTTTTTCGTGTCCGGCAACGGATCGCAACCCTCAGT
>NW_007734640.1:13490-14419 GCF_000696425.1 Galeopterus variegatus | reverse complement strand
TCCGAACCCTCGGCAGGAGCGCCGCCGCGCTCTCAAGCAGCGCATTGTAGCAGTGCGCCACCGGGCCGGCCCCAGCTATGTGTTTTTTAATTGATTTTGTTTTCCCATGGGCCACTATGTCAATATTCATATAAAGACCTTCTTTAGTACCAAAAAGTTATTTGTTGCATCATTCATCATGCTTTTATTAATGTTTTTCCAGACACTTAGGATCACAATTCATCTTTGTATTGATTCTTCAATTTTCCCTTCATATCTGTTATCTTCACTTATTTTTACATTTTAAAAATTTCAATACAGGAAAAGCTCTTTGAGTTTGTATTTCACATGACAACTGTTCCTTTTGCAATATTATCAGCTTTTTACTGCTACCAATGTGGATTCTTTTAATTTGTTTTAAAGTTTTTATACATGTTACTTCAGGCATATTTAGTTCATCCTTCCCCATTTCCTGTTCTCTTCTCAGACTTTATCTCCTTGTGACTTTTTGCTATTAATTTATAGAAGTTAGATGTTCTTCTATTCTAGAGAATATAAAATGTTTTCTCCTGGAACTTGCATCACATACTTTCCAAGACATGCTTCTCTTTCTTTTGTGATTTGCAATATTTCCAACATGAGCACATGTATATTTGTAAGAAATAGGGAGATTGAATTGTCTTTGCTCCTGTTTACTATTATCTCTATGATAGTAAGATCAAAACATTTCTCAGATCAACAGAAGTACCAATCAATATGCAAAAATATAAGTCAACCTTACAGGTTTATTTATTTTTTTTTTAATTTTATTTTGTCGATATACATGGTGGTTGATTAATGTTGCCCCTTACCAAAACCACCCTCCCTCTTCCCTCTCCTCCCTCCCCCACAAAAATGTCCTTTCTGTTTGCTTGTCTTATCAACTTCAAGTAATTGTGGTTGTTATATCT
>NW_007734640.1:9154-10683 GCF_000696425.1 Galeopterus variegatus | reverse complement strand
AATGAATATTCTGAGGTTGTTGGATGGAATCTTCTGTAGATATCTGCCAATTCCAATTGGTGTAGAGTGTTGTTTAGATCTTGTGTTTCTCTACTGATTCTTTGCCTAGATGACCTGTCTAATATTGACATTGGGGTGTTCAGGTCCCCTGCTATTATGGTATTAGTGTCTATTTCCTTCTTTAGGTCTAATAGAGTTTGTTTTATAAATCTGGCCGCTCCAACATTAGGTTCATACATATTTATGATTGTTATGTGTTCTTGATGCATCAGTCCTTTTATCATTAAGTAGTGTCCCTCATTGTCTCTTTTTATGGATTTTAGTTTAAAGTCTATTTTGTCCGATATAAGAATAGCTACTCCAGCTCGTTTTTCTTTTGTGTATGCATGGTAAATCTTTTTCCATCCTTTCACTCTTAGTTCNTCCAGCTCGTTTTTCTTTTGTGTATGCATGGTAAATCTTTTTCCATCCTTTCACTCTTAGTCCATGTGAATCTTTATGGGTGAGGTGGGTCTCTTGTAGGCAGCATATAGTTGGGTCCTCCTTTTTAATCCAGTCAGCCAGTCTCTGTCTTTTGATTGGGGAATTTAAGCCTTTTACATTAAGAGTTGTTATTGAAAGATGTTGCTTTATTCCTAACATTTTATTGGTTATTTGGTTGTCTTAGGTATCTTTTGTTCCTTGCCTTCTGATTTACTGTTTGGTTTCTCTGTTTGTTGGTTCCTTAGGTTGTAGATAGCATTTTTGTTTGTTTGTTTTCTCTTCATGAATGCCATTTTTATTATACTAGTGGGTTTAGATTTTTGGGGGGTTTTTATGGCAGTGGTAGTTATTTTTCAGGAACCAAACCCAGTACTCCCTTGAGGATTTCTTGCAAGAGTGGTTGTGTGGTAGTGAACTCCCACAGTTTTTGTTTGTCTGAGAAATATACTATTTGCCCTTTATTTCGGAAGGATAGCCTTGCAGCGTAGAGTATTCTTGGCTGGCAATCTTTGTCTTTTAGTATTTTGAATATATCCTCCCATTCCTTTCTAGCTTTTAGGGTTTGTGATGAAAAGTCTGATGTTAGCCTGATTGGGGCACCCTTATAGGTGATTTGATGCTTCTCTCTTGCAGCTTTTAAGATTCTCTTTGTCTCTGAGTTTTGCCAATTTGACCCTAACATGTCTTGGAGAAGGCCTTTTTGGGTTTGGAGATCGTTGAGCTTCCTGGATCTGAAGATCTGTGTTTTTTCCTGTACTTGGGAAGTTTTCTGCCACTATGTTGTTGAATATGTTTTCAATGCAATCTCCGTTTTCCTCCCCTTCTGGAATACCCATGACTCAGATACTTGAGCGCTTAAGTTTGTCTGATATCTCTCTTAGATTTTCTTCAGTGTCTTTGATTCTTTTTTTTCTTTTTTTTTGTCTGCTTGTTTTATTTCAAACATCCCATCTTCAAGTTCAGAGGCTCTCTTTAACTTAGACACGCCTGCTGGTTAAACTCTCCGTTGTGTTTTTTATTTCACTGAATAACTTCTTCAGTTTGGC
>NW_007734640.1:2719-9144 GCF_000696425.1 Galeopterus variegatus | reverse complement strand
TTCTATAGGATCTAGAGTTTGAGATTTATTAACTTTTGGTGGTGTACTTCCTTGATTTTTTGTATTTCTGGTATTTTTTTTTTTTTTGATGTTTATTCATTGTGGCAGGGGGTTTCACAGTCCACCAGTTTGAGGCTATTGACTAAGATGTTGCTGTGGTTGTCAATTTGGTATGGATACCTCCGTGACTGCTCAGTTGGCCTCTAGTGCCTTGTGTGTGTGGTTGCCTTGGGTCTTGGGCCTCTCCAGGGAGCCATCTCTCTGGTCAGCTTGGACTCTGCTGGGCTGCTGGATCACAGGGCAGGACCACAGGGTGTGTGGTCTCTGCTGAGCTTCCACTTCCCATGCAGGACTTCTCCCTGTTCCGTGCGCTCTGGCCCAGGCTGCTGGATCATGCAGTGGTGGCCCCACAGGGTGTGTGGTTTCTGTCAAGTCTCCGCCTCCCTAGCCTGATGTCTCCCCGCTGTGTGTGCACTGGCCTGGCTGGGATGTGTTTTCTGCAACCCTCGTCTATCGGCTGGGCCTTCAAGACCCTGCTTGGCACCACCTCGCCTAGGAAGTCTACCAGGTTTCTGCTAGGTGCAGATGACCGGTCGCTCTGGGTGCCTTTGTAGTACTGTGTAGATCTTTCTCGGGACTTATCACCTTCCTCCTGGTATCTTGGTTATTTGTGTAATTGTCTTATCTCCCACACCAGAGCGTGAGCTCCTCAGGGGAGGAGCCCACAGCACACGGTTCACCTTTGAGTCCCCCTGACGCCGACCGACTCTGGTGCCCGCCTGCAGTCAGCTCTCCGGCAGGTTCAAGAGAACTCGGGAACTCTCTGACCACACTATTCCTAACCAGATATCGGTTAGACGTTTTTCCGAACTGGTGGCCGCAGAGATGGTATCTGCCTCCTGGTAACAGGAAGTTTACCGGGGGCGGAGCCCAGGGTGCGGTGGAGTGACAGTCAGCCCAGCCCGTACTTCCTTGCCCTCCTGACACTGGCCAGGACGCTCCCCCACCACCAGCCCTGCCAGAGAACCATGGAGGGAGTGGGAGGGGAGGCCGGCCCGCAGGCCCCGGGAAGCCCCGCACCAGGGCAAGCAAGTGGGAAGTCTCAGTGAGGAGCTGTGCAGGGCAAGGAGGACCGGCCTGGTCGAGCTGGTCCGGAGACGCCACCACCTGAGAAAATGGAGGCAGCCCCGGGGCCAGGCAGGCAGAAGTCAGGCGGGCGTCCGCCCCCCGAGCATGGCCAGGCCAGGGGTCACTCACGAGGTTGTGTCAGGCTGCATGGCTCCCTCTCTGCCTCTGAGTCGTCCCCGACCTCAGCTGCTGCTGCCTCGGGCTGCTCTCTCCATCCTGTGGCTGCAGCTTGGCGGGCTGCTCGCTCGGTCCCGGCATGGCTCGGCGGGCTGCTCGCTCCGTCCAACCTTACAGGTTTAAAGATCAGTCCTTGGCAAATACTACTACCTGGTTTCTTTCAATGTTTTTCATTCCCTATTTTACTCTAGTAGATCAAACCAGAAATTATAATATTAATTTGCTTGGCAAAGTATAATAGTACTGTAAACATTTAAGAGATTGTTATCTTAATTTTTCATCTTACAATGTTTAGTTTCTTTTATTATGCCTAACACCAAAGAGAGCATTTGAATTATAACAGAGGAGTTTCCATAGGAAATGGACTCTGACACAGATTTGTATGCATGAGAGGTTTGAGGAAAAATGTATATGAGTGAGTGAAGAAAACACTATTGCTTAGAGGGAGATACTATAGTGTGATGCAGTGGCTACAAAGGGAATCTGGCTCTAAAATCTAAGTCCTAACTGTCATAGGTCAGATTTTCTGAAAAAAAAAATATGTAATGGAAAGTTACTTGCAGATGGTTTACTGAGAAGAGCTTTCAGGACGAACCCTGTAAGAATATGAGAGAAGCTGCCTTCCATAGATGGAGACCATGAACTGAGGTAAATTTGCCTCAGAAGCTCCAGAAGATCACATGGGCAACTCTAGCTGGGATGGCCGTTCAGAGTTTTTCTGAACTGAAGTGAAAGATTTGACCTTTGTACCTTGCAACAATCAGTTATTGAATATGGGTTCCCCCTTAAGAAGGGGACATAACTTTAGGTGAGACAGCTTTCTTCAGCCAAGGTTATTCAAAGGAGAGGTGCTCGGTCCTGTGACACTAACCAACTATATTCCCAGAAGCTAGAGAAAATGAGTACTCCTGTCTTGAAGAGCACTACTGTGTCCAATACGAGGTTATAAAAGCCATTAAAATGTGTGCGGTGGGAAAGTATTAGTATATGTTTTTAGGATCACCTATATCTTTTTGCCTTATATCTCCATCCTGAGCCTATCAACAGATACGCGATGTCACCTAGAACTAAAATGCAATTATTTATCTATAAGTCTCAAACACATCTTACATAAGCATAGCAAACATATCATTTTCAGAGTAATTTTTTATTAAGAGAAAAGAGGAATTTCTAAATTCCTTAGCATGCCAGTGACAAACCAGGAGCTAGAACCCTGGTGTTTCATGGAATAGAAGTCTTTGTAGAGAGCAGGAGAAAGTAGAGAAAGCAGAGGATTTTTACATCAGAGGACCACGGTAAAGGCAAGAGACAGACATGCTTACCTCTGTGCTTTGTTCCTCTATTCCTCTTTCTTGCCATAGAACTCCAAAAAGAGAGAAAAGTGTTAAAAAAAAAAATCCCAATAAATCAGGCAACCAAGGATAAGTGAGTGCATGCTTAAACTGGGAGGCATAACTTGGGGGACTTCAAGCCTCTAAGCCACATCCAGTATGTCCCGGGAGAGATAGTACACAATTTCCTGAGAAATGTGGCCTAATTGACAGCTTTATGGAACATTCCAGGCTCAGTGAGTTTCATAACAGGCATAAACATATTATAAATATTCAAATAAATCACAGTGAGTGAACATGGAAGGGCTGAGAGGGCTGGACAACAGTGGCCTGTTATAGAACACATAGGTAGAGAGCTTGGATACTTTTATACTGGTGCAAATTTCTGAGTCCACAGACTACAGCAGTGGGTACTGTGGACTCAGAAATTTGCACCAGTATAAAAGTATCCACGCTCTTCACCTACCCCAAGCACTCAGAAAGCCAACTAGGAGATGAGCAGGCAGTATAGGAAACCTGAGAACTCACCTGGAAGAGACTGAGTCTTCAAAAGAAGACTATTTAAACAAGCACAGAAAAGGACCATGAGTCTGAATTGATTGCAAATTTAAGAGACTATTTAAACTGGAGGGCAGTGTGAGATCATTAATTAGTAAGTTACTTTTCCCATTTCCTCAGCTAGGAAAGGACTGTGAAAGCAATTATCCAGTTATAGGATATAAAGATGTCACATTTTGAGTAGCATGAGTAGTTTGAGTGAATTTGTTTTACTATTTTAAATGTGCAAGTGAGCTGGCTGGAATTCAGAAAACTCATTCAAAACCCAGCCTTTCTTTCATTCAGTTGCTAAAGTTAGTGCATAAAGGCCATCAGAGTTTAACAATAGTAAGTTCATCTCTGAGACCCATACTAATCAAAATCAACAAATACCTATCAGTTTTAAAATAAGAAAGAGAAGGATATTCTGGAACTGAGTAAATCTAATGCAAATTTGGAGAACAGTAAAAAGGAATGTAAAAGAAAGTCATGGAATGTTGCAAATATATTTGAAGAAATTATGCTTCAGAAAGCAGATGAGCTGTTTGGAATCCTGAAAAGAGGTGGCTAAAAGCAGGAACTAATCTTGTTCATACTTCATTGTCTGGTAGACATGAGAATTCCAGTCACAGGAAAAGAGAAATGTAGTTGAGGTCGAAAGGTGTATTTGCTCATTTATTCAATCAGTGAATACTAGAGTGCTTACAATAATTAAGGACCTATGCTCTGCATGAGGCATTCAAAGATGAATAGGACATGGTCTCTGTCTCTAAGCCCTTCATAATCTTCTGGGAGCAATAGACAAAAAAGCAAATGATCTCAGTGAAGGGTATTAAATACTGTAATAGAGGGTTATTGAGAGAGGTAGGAAACATGTGGCTTGGAATGGTCATAAAAGAAAATTGATTAAAGGTAGGAGGTGGGCAAAATCATAAGCAATTGGGCAATGTTATTAAAAATGATATTCCTAGCAATGAAAATAGCATGTTATATATTAAAAGACAGAAATATTTTGAGAGGGTATAACACATTTAAAGAAGGACAAATATTTTACATGGGAAGAAAATATGATATATGCTAGTGAAAATCGAGATGGTAATTTGAGTTGTGGAAAAAGATCAGTTCATAAGGAACACTTTATATCACAAAATAACATTGAATTTTATCCTTAAGGTTAAAAGAAACCACTTCTGAATTTAACTCACGAGTGTGGTATGATCAAATTTGCTCTTTAGCAAAAACAATCTTCCTGAATAAGGTGGAGAATGGTTTGAATGACAACAAAAATAGATTGTGAGGAAGTATTGGGGATATAGTCCAGGTTTTGCAAAGATAAATATGACAAACTGATCTGAAGCATTTAGACCAAGAGTAAGGGAAAAATATGAGTTATTTCAGTTATTGAACAGACTGGATCTGCTGATTGAATGTGAGGACATGAAGAGATAGGACAAATCTACTATGAGACCAATTTCTATATTATTGAATGGATAGAAGTTAGTGCTCCCGAAGGGAAGAAAGAAGGAGAAGGTGTTTGTTTGATTTTTTTGTTTGCCAGAGCAGGAGATGGTGAAATAGAGATGAGTTCAGTTTCCACTTGATCCATCCTGATGATCATTTTTGGATAGAAGTTAGTGCTCCCGAAGGGAAGAAAGAAGGAGAAGGTGTTTGTTTGATTTTTTTTCTTTGCCAGAGCAGGAGATGTTGAAATAGAGATGAGTTCAGTTTCCATTTGATCCATCCTGATGATCATTTGTTTAGGAGTTACCCATCAAAATGAGTAATAGGTAACCAGATATTTATGTCAAAGCTCAAGAGAACAATTAGGGGTGAAAAGGTAGATTCTGCTATTCTTATGATGTCCAGTGGCATGAGAAGAAAGATATGAGAGTTAAAACAACCTGAAAAAACACTCAGAAATAAATGAAGAGAGACAAGGAGCAAACCTAAAGAGAGCTGAATTTTAAATGGTGAATACAGGGAAGTAGAAACTATGAGAAAAAGAATGGGGTGCTTGGATATTAAGAGGAAGACAAAAGAGACTCCATTATTCATGACATACTTTGGAGGCCAAGAGGAGGCCTAATTTCAAAATAGAAACATTCATTAATACCATCCTATATTTCAGAGAAGGTAAGTCAGAAGTGAAAAGCACCCAGTGAATGCATGCACATCCCGAGATAGGCAAAGAGAATTTAAAAGTAGGGAAAACATCATACTCGATAGTCTACTATTTCAAAAAAATTTGCTACATATAGTGGAGCTATACCTAAGGCTGCATGAAAAAATGCCAGATTGAACTTTCTTTTTACTTAAGATGGAAAAAGAAATTGAGAGGGAAAGGCTGTTAGTGAGTAAGACATTGTGGTATTCAAGATAAAAAGAACTGTTGAACAATATTCATTAGCAGACCTTGGGGTTGCTGACTTTTGCAATTTCAGCCCCTCTTTTCTGGTGGCAGAGCATAGATTTGGATGAGGCTGCAGAGATTAGTGGGAGAATGGGGTGGGGAGGAAGACTTGAAGAAGTTCATGTCTAATGGCCTACTCTTGCCTTAAAAGAGAGTTTTAGTGTGTTGAGAGTGTAGGGAGAGGTGTTGAGGTATGCTTGAAGACAGTATAATAAATTTGGAAAAGAGGTTATAAAATTAGAGAGACAAAACACAAAAAATCATGCTAGTAAGTGGGGAGGACCAAGCTGATACTATTGTTCTTAAATTTTTATTGGAACAAATTCACATATTTCTAAAATTCCCTCATAAAATTGCCGCATGACTTGGTTGAAAAGGCAGATCTCATAGAGTTTTGGAATGGTAGAGGGTGGAGTGTCATAGGAAGGGAAGGTGGAGAACAACGGTTTGCTGGATTTAAGGATGCAGCAAAGAGTTGAGGTCACAGAACGAATTATGAGATTTGGAATGGTAGGAAAATTGCCAAGCCAGAGCAGGAATAATAGACAGGAAAATATAGAGATGTTGGGCAACAAGAAACAAGAAGGAAGAATAGGGAGCTCATCAAATTCTAGGGATTTTGAGTGTGATGTATTCTTGATGTTGCCAAAAGTGACCCTTCCTATAATGCTCTACCTTAAAATAATGTCACTGAAGCCTCTTCAACAAATGGTGCTGGGAAAACTGGATACCCAAATACAGAAGATTTATTTTTTATTATTTTTATTTATTTATTTATTTATTTAAATTTTTATTTTGTCAATATACAATGTAGTTGATTATTATGTCCCATCACCGAAAAC
>NW_007734640.1:0-312 GCF_000696425.1 Galeopterus variegatus | reverse complement strand
CCCCATTCAGGATGATATTTGCGGTGGGTTTATTATATATGGCTTTGATTATGTTGAGATAATTTCCTTCTATACCTAATTTATAGAGGGTCTTTGTCATGAATGAGTGTTGGATGTTATCAAATGCTTTTTCGGCATCAATAGAGATGATCATATGGTCCTTGTGTTTGATTTTATTAATATGGTGGATCACATTTATTGATTTGCGTATGTTGAACCAACCTTGCATCCCTGGGATACATATCACTTGGTCGTGGTGAATAATTTTACATATGTGTTGTTGTATTCTGTTTGCTAGTATTTTAGTGAAGA
>NW_007734639.1:90063-90763 GCF_000696425.1 Galeopterus variegatus | reverse complement strand
AGAAGTGTCTATGATGTTATCCTATATCATTGTGTCATTGTAAGATGTGTGTGTGTGTGTGTGCATGTGCGTGTGTGTGTGTGTGAGACTGTGTATGTGTAAGTCACTTGTCTTTTCAGATCATGAGTCTTCATATTCAGAGAAATTGCATTGGGGGAACTGTGTCTCTGTAACATCATCTATATCTGGACATAATTTAGATGATGCGATCTTGAAATTTGAATTGATACAATAAGGGGATAAAACTCTTTGAATTGATACAATAAGGGAATAAAACTTGGATGGTCTGAGGGAAATGGTGAGTGTATTATTTATGAGGAGAAATGGAAATAATTTGTGGCCAGAGAGCAAATTCTGGAGATTTTAAAAGGTGGGCCCTGAATTGTCAGACACTCCTCTTATCGATAGACGAGGGTCTGTGGCCTCCCCTTTGATTCTGGGAAGGCTGATGGCTATTTCCACACATAGATTATGACAGAAGGAGTGGAGTACAACTTCTGAGGTAGGATCATCAAGAACAGTGCAGCTTCTTCCTGTTTGTAAGTGTGAGTGTGAGTGTGAGTGTGTGTGTGTGTGTGTGTATATACTATTGTTCCCTGATCCTCCATGTAAGAAGTCTCACTATCCTGAAGCCACCAGGCTTTAAGAAAGCCAAGCCATATGGAGAAATCAAATGCAGGTACTCTGGTTGGCAGTCCTG
>NW_007734639.1:69315-89794 GCF_000696425.1 Galeopterus variegatus | reverse complement strand
TCCCTATATAGGATCCGAACCCGTGGCAGGGGAGCCGCTGTGCTCCCAGGTGCCGCACTCTCCTGAGTGCGCCACGGGGTCGGCCCGCAATGTGTACTTTTTGAGTAGAAGTGTCTATGATGTTATCCTATATCATTGTGTCATTGTAAGATGTGTGTGTGTGTGTGCGTGTGCGTGTGCGTGTGTGTGTGTGAGACTGTGTATGTGTAAGTCACTTGTCTTTTCAGATCATGAGTCTTCATATTCAGAGAAATTGCATTGGGGGAACTGTGTCTCTGTAACATCATCTATATCTGGACATAATTTAGATGATGCGATCTTGAAATTTGAATTGATACAATAAGGGGATAAAACTTGGATGGTCTGAGGGAAATGGTGAGTGTATTATATATGAGGAGAAATGGAAATAATTTGTGGCCAGAGAGCAAATTCTGGAGATTTTAAAAGGTGGGCCCTGAATTGTCAGACACTCCTCTTATCAATAGACGAGGGTCTGTGGCCTCCCCTTTAATTCTGGGAAGGCTGATGGCTATTTCCACACATAGATTATGACAGAAGGAGTGGAGTACGACTTCTGAGGTAGGATCATCAAGAACAGTGCAGCTTCTTCCTGTTTGTAAGTGTGAGTGTGTGTGTGTGTGTGTGTGTGTGTACTTTTGTTCCCTGATCCTCCATGTAAGAAGTCTCACTATCCTGAAGCCACCATGCTTTAAGAAAGCCAAGCCATATGGAGAAATCAAATGCAGGTACTCTGGTTGGCAGTCCTGGTTTCAGACTCACCCCTTTCTAGATGCCAGGTATGTGAATGAGTCTTCACATAATTCTAGTCTCTGGCTGTTGAGTCATCTCCAGCCTTTAGGTCTTCCTCGCTGAGGACCAAGACATCACGGAGACCCACAGAAACCATGAACACAACACAGTTATTGTACGAATATAACAATTTTACACAAAGGTGATAGTAAGATTGGGGGTAATTTTTAAATGCAGGAACAGTAATTGTGATACCGCTTATGAAAAACAACAAAATATGAGTAGAAAGGTTAAATAACTCTTTTAAAGAAGAAAGCAAGGCAGAATGTGGTCATAATTGATTTCTTAAAAGGGAATATATAATTTTTAATGAAGAAAATAGATCTATTTTTCAGGTGCTACCAAAATAAAATTATGCTTATTTCTTCTTCCTTAAGCAGTATCAACACTGCAGTCAATATCGTTTCTTTCTGGATGTAAATCCGTGATAAAAATTATGTGGAAAAATCTCAACAGCATTGTTGTAAGCCTACATATTAAACATCTCTTCTGAATAAACTAAAATTTTAATGTTGAGATAAACTTAACTTTTTTATTAGGATATTCATTATTACAAATTGTGATTTTTCTTTATGCACTTTACCTGACCTATCACTCTCCCAACTCCCTCCCTCCCTCTCTAGTAGATAAACTTAAATTTAATTGTAAATTTTGTGCTTATTTGCTTTATCAATATATTGAAGATTTATAGTAATTTTTGTATGCCACTTAAATATCTGCAGATGCTTTTCAACTTATGATGGGGTTGTGTCCAGATAAATCCATCATTAATTAAGTTGAAAATGACTTTCATACGCCTAACCTACTGAACATCATAGTTTAGCCTAACTTACCTTAAGTGTGCTCAGAACACTCACTTACATTAGCCTGCAGCTGGTCAAAATTATCTGGCAACATAGTACTCTGTACAGTACCAGCTACCAGCTGTTTACCCTCATGGTTGCATGGCTGACTGAGAGCTGAGGCTTGCTGCTGTCCAGAATCCACAAGAGAGTATTGGAGTGCATAGCATTATCTGGGAAAAATATAAAAATTCAAAATTCTAAGTGCAGTTTCTACTGAATGCATATCACTTTCGCACCACTGTAAAACCGAAAAAAAAATATAAACTGGAGCAACCGTAAGTTGGGGATTTTATTTTCCTTCATTAAAGCAAAATCCTGCTTTAATAAAAGAATATTAAAGAGCCAAGAGGAGAGATCTCAAAGAGTGAGTTAAGTAATTCACACTTTCATGATGGCATTGAATATTTAGATTAAAATGATTAAAATATTTTTCATTTTTTCCACCATAATTTATAACACTATTATTTCTTGATTATTTATGACTGGATCTGTATATTCTCTCTGCTTTACATTCAGAGAGAGTATTCATTGACTTGTAAAATTAACTAGGATTTTGAAACAGGAAAACATCATTTATATTATTACTTAACTATTAGTATTTTAAATCATGGCATTTTTTCCTTTGGGAAGTTAATAAGCACTTTTCTATGGGGAAAGCATGTATAGAATACATTACAAACAATGACCAAAAACAGTACTGTAAGTTTTAAGCCCTACCTCATTTTCTATGTTTTTACTCCTTTCTTTCTCTCTGTTTTTATTTACAGGAACATTTATCAAGTGATTTTGAAATTCGAGTTTGAACAGCATTAAAAATAATCACATTTACCAAGGTTCTTAATACTCTTATTTCATATCAAATTTTATTTTTCAATTCTTTCCAATTTCTAATATTTCTACAAAAAATTTATTCACATTATTTTATTGGAATTTCTGGCTTTTGTGCCTTAGTTTAGTAAAGTAAAATAGTAGCATTTATGTGTTTCTCTGGGTTCTTTGCTTAAATCATTAATTTTAAGCCTAATAAAATTTATTATCATGCTTGATAAATCTTCATGAGTAATTTATAAACACAAACCCAAATGAATAGATACTTTGGTAAAAAATATTTATTCCCTTACTCCAAAATTTTACTAACATTAACCATTTCTTGAATTCATTCTTATTCATTCTGATGACTATGAAAAACACAGATGATTCATTAGGAGGGGCAGGTAAGCCTTGGCTTATAAAATGTCATGTTTTCAAGGGCAGTGACTCATATTTGTGATTATTTTCATAGAATCAGAAACTAGTGATCTGGAAAAGAACATACAGATACCCAGTTACATTATTTTCACTTAGTTAGGAAAGCTACATGCACAAGTCACATGGTTAGGTAGTGACAATGTAAACCAGGGAATTGGTTCTCTTACCCACCAATTGGATGGTTTTTCCATTAACCTCTTTACTAACTTTTCCAATTGAATAGAATTCAATTTTAAGAAAAACACTTTGCAGGACAGTTTCCTAGTTGTGCCTCATTTATAAGAACTTCAGTAGAAAACCAGACTAAACCCCCCAAGAAAAAATGCCAATCAAATGAACAAAGCAAATGAATGGGCAAATTAACCATAAACACAACCACAAACCAGAATTAAAGGAAAAAACTTCAAACTTCTTCCTTATTTTTCTATAAAGAGGATTATATATTTTTCTGAGAAATCTAATAGTGTGATAGATTACTTTTTAAAAGTTGTTTTAAGACTTATTTCTGCCAATAAAATCCTTAGTGACATTAGAATCAAATGGTTTTTGTTGGTGTCTAACTTTGATTATCTTAAGTTTGGGAATCAAATTAGCTACAAGATCCTTTTCAGATCCAAAATCTTATGTTACTTAGAAAACAAACAAGCAGCAAAAAAACAAAAACAAAACAACCCACTTTTTCCAATATAGTTTGTCAAATATGTGCCTAATGGTCAGCTAGAAAATGTCACTTCTCAGATATTACAGCTCCAAGAAGGATAAAGTGCAGGAAGTTACAGAAAGAACAACAAATACAGCACTACTTAATGTTAAAGACAGATTGATCATAAATCAAGAAAAAGGATTTGGATAATGAACAAAGAGAATGAGAAAACATACTTTTTAGATCTCAATCATTCATAAACTTATTCTTGAAATTGCCCCCCTCATTGATAATTTCTTCTGTTAAATGAACTGGATGTCTAATTAGAAATTTGACTATACTCGTACTCTTTAGCAAGCCTCAGTTAAGATTTCAGAGCTTCGTACTGTGCTCAGTATACTGTAATACACTTTGAGATGTTAACTGACTCTAACTAAAGACAGGGACCCAAAGTTTCCTTGTAAAAGAGTGGTTGAAATCTTGGTCTTTTAGCATGCATTCCTTTAAGATAATTACCTAAGTTTTAAAAACCATCTCAAAATTTTTGTCAAACTTTAAATTGAAAATGAAAATGAAGTTTGTAATTTGTTGAGCTTTTATTAGTTGGCTAAATGGATGGATGAGTATTGAATGGAAACTGAATGATGAATCCATTGGTGTGCAGTGCTGTATGTTTGTGAAAGATTCATTAAAAAGACTGAAAAATAAGTGGGTTTGCAAAACAGTGCCATTAAATTTAAAGTTTAGTTTTCCTTCATGTTTCTGTTTGGGATCCTGGACACCATTGAAGCAAAAAAGATGAGCTGTATGTTTGTGAAAGATTCATTAAAAAGACTGAAAAATAAGTGGGTTTGCAAAACAGTGCTATTAAATTTAAAGTTTAGTTTTCCTTCATGTTTCTGTTTGGGATCCTGGACACCATTGAAGCAAAAAAGATGAGCAGGGCAACAGCTTCCTTCTTAACTCTGGTTTTCTTTCATGGTTTTCTGGTTGTATTGAAAACTTCCACTGGCACCAATTTTAATCTTTGTTTCCTTTCATATGTCTTCTAGGTTGCATTTTACCAATTTATTTTCAGTTAATCTTTGTGTTCTAACAAATTGGCAGAATGACAAAGATAAGCAGGCAACAAAGAGAAAATGCCAAAATGTTATTTTCTCCACCCCCAAGCAGTAAAAAGGAGGAAAGCACCACTTTCATCTTTTTAATATGAATACCTTTTTTCACTCCTGAAATGAGAAAGTACATCCTGCTTTATTTGAAAAATGTTCCCCTTAGGAATAAAAGAATTGCAGATAAAGGAAAACATGTTAAACTCCCTAGCACTTTTAGCTGGATCACTCTAGCTACCTCGTCTTGTAAAACTGATTGATCTTCCCAAAATCTGAAGTTAACTTTTACTGGCAGCTATGGCTGTCCTTTTGGTACAGAAAACATATCAAATACATTAAATTTCTCTCACATTGTTAATTAGTAATTTTGCCAACAAATGCCAGAAGTAATGAATTAACTTGTAAGTATTTTCAAGGCTGACAAACATGGTGGCTTATTTGGGGATTATAAAATTAACATACACTTGAGTAAATGGTTTTTAAGTTGAATTTGAATTAGAAGGCACATTGCAATACTTATAAAGCATTGGGATTGTTAACTTTGTGTTAACATAATGCATCATGGAATCCTTTGTCTTGTCACTCTAATTTTCAAGACATAAGAATGGTTCAAATTTATGGTTACTTTTCTGTTTTGTTTTTATCACCTAACCCTCATTATAACCTAAGGTAATGTAAAATTTATGTATAATGTAAATTATCATCTATATTATGTGTGTAATACCTACATATTATTATATATATAATCTGTGCATATATGTGTGTGTGTGTGTGTGTGTGTGTGTGTGTGTGTGTATAACCTCAAAGACAATAGAAATTCATGTCTAAATTAAGGGTCAGCTTTTCCTTTTCACCTTAAGCAGGCAGTTTCCCAAACAGATTCTAGGAAATGGGGAAGGGAATGCTTCTGATTTTGTCTTCAGCTGTTGCCTGGAATTGAGTACTCCTCCTTACTCTGCATGGGCCACAGATCTTTTTGATATTAATCATGGCTTGAAATTCTTGAGCTGCTATCTGTACTTTTTTTTCTTTTATAGAAATACTTCTTTTCTTAACTTCCCTTCTATGCCCTGCCTTCCAGGAAACCATGCATAGGAGTATCTACATAATTTGTCCATTCCAGAATCCATTCTACAGGGTGCATTTATCAAAACTGGAGTTTTTTAGTCTAGAATAAAAATCCCACAGGATCCCTTTTGAATATTTGATACACAAAGTCCCACACTATCTATGGAAGATAAAGATATAATCATTCTGGTCACCTTTAGGGTTTTCTCAATAATGTAAGTAGTGGATATATATTATTTTTCCTGATTGTCAGATGGGCTCTTTATCTTTGTAAGTACTAAGCTGATAATTATTGAATCATATTTATTTGTATCACACACAAATACACATCTCAAGTACAAAAGTGAATTCTCAGAGACATTGCAATCTAAACCAGATTGCAAAGAAGCAGCCTATTTATAAACTTCCAAGATTGTTTTATTTAATCCCATATGATTATTAAAGAATCAAATTAAGTTTTATAAGTTAGGAAATTTTATATAAAATTGAAGATATTGGCATTTCTTGAATTTCTTGCTACCTCAGGTTGACATTCCCAAGTGGTAACAATCAGATGGATCTGAATAGTGTTGCATCCTTGTCACTGGGCTCTCCGTTTCGACAACCTTTATATCACTTACACAATGTATGTGTACACCCTTCTTTTTTTTTGTCTTTTTTCCGTGTCCGGCAACGGATCGCAACCCTCAGTGTCGCCCCCATACCGGACCGGGACCGGCAACGGGATCGCAACCCTCGGCGCTGCCCCCGCGCCTCGCTCAGCCAGTGAGCGGGAACCAGTCTGTATGTGGGATCCGAACCCTCGGCGGGAGCGCTGCCGCACTTCCCAAGCGGCGCACTACAGCAGTGCGCCACCGGGCCGGCCCCCATGTGTACACCCTTCTAACCAGCTAATTGTTACTTTACCTCCACCCCATCCCCTGTACCCAGTCCTTAAAACAGATTTGTTTTTTCTCTCGGTTGCAAATTAAGTCTAAACCAACAAGGAATAAAAAAAAATCTGTTTGCACTACAGTTAGTATAGTTGCCTTTTCCACAGCGAAATTAATACTATCCATTATTTCATAAGTAGTTTTTCTTCTTCTTTTCCTTGTCCATCTTTGCCTAGAAAAAATATAATGGCTTGTTTATGAAGGGAGACTCCTTAATGGCTGCACCTGAAAACTAAAAGACAAAGCCTAAGCTTTGAAATGACTACATTTAAAATTTGATTGTGGTCCTAGACAAGTTTTCTCTCTGCAGAAATTCTCTTTGTGAAGGACAAATTTCTTTAATTCTTCTATTTATGTATACTCAAGTAAGATGCCTCATACATGCAATTCAATTGACTTACCTCAATAGTTGTAATTATGAAGAATATGCTTTAAAGTCTATTTAGTTTTATCTAAATGTAATTATATCCTCTGTAAAGAGATACCAGGACTAACAGCACTTTTGTTTTCATATCATACATTCAAAATTGTAGTGACAGTCAGAATAAAGGCTGCAAATAATTACTCATAGTTTTGCTTGGATTATGAAACTGAATACATGGATGTAAAGTAGACAGGGAGGTGAAAGATATTTTAGGCAGAGACAGCAGCATGTGCACAGGCATGAAAAGTTTGCTGTGTCTGAGGAACAGAAAGATTTTGTTATGGACTAAAGTGGATGGTTGTAGGAAGCAATAGATGCTGCAACCATTGATCTCCATGTGAAGAAACTGAGCAGGTGCAGAGATGCAGTCACCATTAAAATAAGCCTAGTATGTCCTGCTCAGGATACAAAACACTATCTTTGAAGCTTGATGGTAATGATTAGCCACAGGTGAATTTATAGTGTAGTAACATAATAAGAATTACGTTAAAAGAGAATTTACCCTGTAAACAAAGTGTTATAAATTGCAGACGAATGCACCTGAAGTCATGATGTAATGATTTTTTTAAAAAACATACAAAGCATGATATATATGTTATATAAGGACTTAGGAATGGGAATAAAGTGTACAAGAGGGATTAAATAGATATTTTACAGTTAAAATAGGCCTGCTGCATATGGAAAGCTTAGGAATGGCAAACTAAATTGATCAACAGGATGAGAAGAGGAATGAGTCGAGAAAACATAGTTTGAGCAAATGTATTAATAGTGTTATCACTAAAATGACCTGCGAGATCTATTTCAAGGCTCAACACACACAACCACACGCACTGATGCACTTGCATGGCATCTTCCTTTCTAAAAGCTTACTTCTCTGCATGTTTGTTAACAGAAAAATAGCCCTATTACAGTCAAAAGAGATACTAGGAATCTGACTCTGGGATTAAGTTAGGAACATGGAAGAATTGTTTTCCCTAAGTTACCTGTTTAGCCTGTTGCTGCTTTTACCTCCAGTCCTTGTCAACTTTGCTTATTATCTGTTAGAGCTTCTTTTGAATCATATGCTTTCATTGACCAATGAATAAATGATGAGAAATTATGAGTGGCATCTTTTCAGTTTTATAGAAACTATAAATCAAAGTCAAACAAAGCAACATTTTAAATCACTGGTGTCCCTGACAATGAACACATTTCAGCATCAAAGAACCAGCCCTTTGACTCTCTTTGATTGACTACATTCCACATATTCAGGGAAAAATCCATTGGGGACTATGCAGCAATTATGAAGACAAGTATGATGTTCTTCGCAGGACATCGTATATTATAGCCACATGAAGATAACAAATTGTCTAAATAAAGAATATAAGACCAGAGCTCAAAAGCAGCAGAGTCTGATTTGGATCTGGGAATCATAAGCATATAGATGGCAATTAAAGCCTGGGTTGTGCATGAGATTTTCCAAGGAGATAACCAGAAAAAGAAAGAGAGAGAGAGAAGGAGAACTAAGATTAGCTCTGCTAATTCAAGCTTTTAAGGAATATATAAGGAGATGATAAAATTTTTGAGGAGCTTGAAAAGGGTAAAGAAAGGAGGTGTCTCAAAGTCTAAGAAGAGAATTTTAAGAGATGAGTGCGTAACAGCACATGGAGTTGAAAGATGATGAATTCTTTAAACGATCCACTGAACGTGACAACAGAAGATCACTGGCAGTCTTCTCAAGAGGATGAGCAGTATAACGTTTCCATGGGATGTTGTCTTCAAGAGTGCTTTTTTGCTTTTTAAAATATGTGGTCTAACATGTTTCAATGAAAAAGGATTACGTGGATGATAAAAACTTAAAAGTTAATGTGAAGTATGTTTGGAAGTTTCATATAAAGTTTAACATACACTTCTATCCTTTGACCCAGTAATTTCACTCCTAGGTATTTATCCAAGAAAAATGAAAACATATGCCCATGAATAAGTTGTGATTACAAACATTTACAGCAGCTTTGTTCATAATAGCTAAGTCTGAAAACAACCCAAGTGTCTATCAACTAGAGAATGGATAAACTAGCCGTGGTATATTTATGCAGTGGCATAGTTCTCAGCATAAAATGCGACAAGTACTGATAAATGTATTTATCCAAGAAAAATGAAAACATATGCCCATGAATAAGTTGTGATTACAAACATTTACAACAGCTTTGTTCATAATAGCTAAGTCTGAAAACAACCCAAGTGTCTATCAACTAGAGAATGGATAAACTAGCCGTGGTATATTCATGCAGTGGCATAGTTCTCAGCATAAAATGCGACAAGTACTGATAAATGCAACAAAACTAAATCTCAGTAACATTACATTAAGTGAAAGCCGCCAGACATAAAAGAGCAACTATTGTATGCAAAGTTCTACAGCATCCAATCTAAACTATGTAATTAGAAATAAAAACAGTGTTTGCTTCTGGAGTAGTAAAGGATTGACTGGAAAGAGATAATAAGGAAGACTCTGGAGATGAAATTGTTCTGCATTTTGATAGGGATGTCTATTATACAATTGTATGCATTTGTAAGAACTCATAAAAACTGTACGCTTACTGTTTCTTCATATGTAAATTATTTTTTAATCAAAAGGGAAAAGAAACAAAATGTTGATAGGAAGAATGCATGTGAAAAATATTATGAAAGCTTATCTGGGTTGAGAGGAGTAAAGAGAAAGATCTAGAGAAGAGAGAGAAGGCTATGAGAGAATTGTATTAAAATAGTATGGAAGACTTGAGCATGTTAATATCAAAAAGAATGATAGAGAGGAAAAATGTCAGCTTTATAAGTATGGTATTGACAGAGCAATATCCCAGAGCAAGCAGAGGAAACTGGACTAAGGTTACCAAACATGTTTTACTTTTCTGCTCCAAAGGCCGAACAAGAGAACAGGCTCAGGAGGCTTAGGGACTTGGTCCAATTAATTTATAGTGGGTTACATAATCAATCATGAGAAGAGACTAAACATAAAAAATTTGTTATTTGGGCTCCATGTTGTCCTCGCAAGGATAAGAGTACCTCTGGGGCCTCTGTAATTGACTTCTAAGAAGGTAGATAATTTTGATCATGTTAGAGACTTAAATCTAAAATGCACTGTGCCCTAGGCTACTACTCCTTTGGTAAGGACTAAGCAATAGCAATGCTTGTCTAAAATTCTTTTTATAGAGGAAAAGTCAAGCACCGCCAGAAACTTTGCACAGGAATTACAGTGCACTATGAAGCCTGATGCAAACCAAAATTGCCAGATGCGTTGGGAAAGAGCTTGTGAATCAGAATATGAAATGTTAACTCAACCATGAACACTTTCATCTTACTGGGTTTAATGGAAAAGTACTTGGATACCTGCAAAACAGTAGAAAATAGATGGGAAGTATCTAGACAATCACTGAGACATTTTTGTGTAGACGGATCACAACCCCATAAATCTTGGAACTGAATGGAATATGCTGGCCAAAACTTTTTGGGACAAATGAATGGGTAGGAAGCACTTCATGTGTGTGTTTGCAGTATTGTTTGAAATATGACAATGCTTGAGAATGGCTAGAAAATCCAAAGAACAATACTGGTTTAAATAATGATGATAGTTCCAACACTTCAGAGACAAGGCTTTGAAGTAGTTTCACTGAAAATTAATTACATTTGAAACTGTGGATTAGAAAACTTGGTGAAATGGACTAAATGCAAACCATCTGAAAGCGGAATAACAGAAATTACAAATTTGTTCAAAAAAAAAACACCCCAAAAATACAGCAGGAAAAAAACTTACATGTTCACATTGAGCATTTGGTCTCAGCTGCAACAAATCTCTCTATATTGTCATTTAAAATCTTTGTTCTGAAACATTACTGGGTAGACTTCTGCTTTTTAATAATTATTTATATAAAAATTGTCTTATTTCTACTCAGTAAAATTCACTCTGTGGAATCTTTGATTCTTCATTTTTTTCTTATTTCTGAAGACATATCAAAATGTCTTAAAATACAGATATAGTGGAATGACACAGAATTATTATTATTATTATTTATTTATTTTTTGTAGAGGTACTACGGTACATAAGGACCAATTTATTTTTCAAGTCACAGAGAATCCAGGGGATTGTCTTGATCTGCCAAAAATGACATAACAGAATACCACCGACTGGGTGACAAACAGAAGTTTATTTCTCACAGTTCTGGAGCCTAGAGATGCAAGATCGAGGTTTGGCCAGCTTGGGGTCTTCTGAGGCCTCTCTCAGCTTTCAGATGGGCACCTTCTTCCCATGCCCTCACAGGGCCTTTTCTCTGTGTGCTCATATCCCTGCTGTCTCTTTCTCTTCTCACAGGACATCAGTTATATTGCATTAAGGCCCTACCTTTATGACTTCATTTAAACTTAATTGCCTCTTTACAGCCCCTGTCTTCAACTACAGCCACATTGGAGGTTAGGGCTTCAACATGTGAATTTTGGGGGGAGACAATACAGTCTATTACAGGGGTTGTGTCCTATTCAATATTTGAGGGTCCCTGTAAGATTTACAACTAGGCAGTGACTGATGGAAAGTTACAGTTCCCACAGGTCATACTACAAAAAGACCTCAGTTCATAGACATGTAGAATTAGACAAGTGTCTCCGTCAGTATGTCCTATCATCCTTTACCTGGTAAGAGCAAACCATGTAAAACTAGTTATTTCTCCTTTCCATGGAAATTGACCTTTGTGAGTTCTCCAGACTAAGTTATGAGAAAACCAACTTTCATAACTGAATTGCCTTCTCATTAGGGAGGGAGGTTTTCATAAAGTGGGAAACCAGGCCTATATATTTTGCCATGGTGCCTTTTGGATTGTGAGCTCCTGATAGAATTAGAGTGGCTTGTGGCTGTGATGTGGTGGGGATAGGGGAAAGTCCATCAGGTTGACTTTGTTTGTTAGATTTAATATTGTTTTTAGCATGGGCCCAGATACTCTGCCTGTTCCATCCTCCTGAGCAATTCCTAGCACCTAGGAACTAATAGCTAAGACTAAAGCATTTGAAGAAGAGCAGAGAAGGAAGGAAAGATCCAGATTACCCTGGTTTGAGATTTGAATGAAAGATGAAGAAGTGGGTCCTACTCTTTGAGAAGGTTGACTCTAAAGCAAGGTTTATCACCCTTAGCACTAGTGGCATTTTGGGCCAGATAATCACTGTGTTGGGGTTTGAGTGACTGTCCTATGCATTGTAGAAAGTTTAGCAGGATCCCTGGTCTCTACTCACTAGATGCCAATAGCACTCCCCAGTTGTGACAACTAAAAATGTCTCCAAACATTGCTAAATGTCTCCCTGGGAAACAAAATTGCCCCCATTTGAGAACTCCTGCTCTAAGAGGAAGAAGAGAAATGCGGCAGTATCATAAGAGGGGTATAGTATCCTGTGAGGTTTTATTTTTTCAAGTTGTTTTGGTTTGCTTTCGGACGGAAGATCCTTATGTATATTTAAAGTTGGCAAAGTAACTTCTAATTAGCCATGGAAGGTTGATAATGTCTGATTATCTTGTTCTCCTGAAATTTCACTAAATGACATTAGCAATAAAGGATTAAAAGAGATACAAACTCAAAAAGACAAAGGAAATGACAGAATAGATGTGAACAGATGAGCAATTTAAATAGCTTTTTTTTTTTTTTTTTTGAAGCTGGAAAGGAAATGGAGTGGTAATCACTGAGTTAGCAGATCAGAGGAAGCTATAACTTAAGTGTCCTCAAAGATATGACCAACTTGCCACCAAAATACTAAAAGACCATAGCTACTTCAGAAGGTGTATATGATGTACAGAGATAAAGTTGGGAAAATTGATGGAAAGTTTTTATTGGGAGTGGTTAGGTTTCCAGGTTCCCTCCTCATTTTTGGTCAACCAAAAGGCTCCTCCCCCAATCCCAATCCAGATATTGGGGTCTCCCCACCTCCATCCCATGCAAATGAATCAAATAGAACAGCTCTAAATTTAAGTATATGAGCTGTTCCAATTTGAACAGCTTAGGAGAAGGCTCATATTTGCAAAAAATAGTGATACATAATATAATATTCACACTCTATGCTAAAATCATAGGTACCTTCTTCACATGTTTGTGACACCCAGGAATACTGTGTTTGGCATTTATCACCTCAGGTAGAAATTTGGATAATTTTGATACTGACTTCATTAGTCCAATTTTGTAACATTAGACTGAAAAAAGTACAATTGTTCAAAAACAATAGAAGATTCTTCACACTTAAGTAAATAGTCCAAAGGAACCTGAGGTCAGTGGTATGTTCTATTCTACACAGTGAATCCTGGACACAGGTAGATGAGATTCTGATAACTCAACATGCATCTCCCGAGGTTGCTCTGAGAATTTACATCTTGGCATAAGGGCAAAGAGTGTGGAGAATGCATTTGGAGGTTTCTTTTTTCTTTCCATTTTTTTTTTTTTTTGTCAAGGGGACCTGAACCATTGACCTTGGTGTTATAAGGCTGCACTCTAACCAACTGAGTTAATTGTCCAGCCCTTGGAGGTTTCTTTAAGCCAGGTTGGAAGTGGTACACATTATGACTGTGCCTAGTCACAAGGCCACACCTCATTCATAAGCCTGAGATATGTGGTTTTGCTCTATTTTTCTATGAAGAATTGGGAATTGGTCTGCTAGTTCTTCTGTCACACTGCCAAGATTTATTTCTTTTTACCAATATAAAGTGTGATTTGTCATTCAATTTATTCTTCTTCTTAAATTTTTATTGATTATACATATTCATGGGGCACAGAGCTGATCCCCAGGATGTGATGATCAGATTATTTGTTTATCCATTTACTTATTTATTAATTTCACAAAACTGTATTGAACTCAAACTATGTGTCAGTTTTTGTGGATGAACAGGAAATCTCTGTCTCAGAACTTGAACTCTGTTGGAGGAGATATACACAAGAAAAGCCAAAAGACAAATAAGTATTTTACTTTCAAATAGCATTAAGGCCAAGAAAGAATATAATGCAAGGCCAAAGGATACAGAAAGGCAGATGGGTTAATCTTTTGGATAGAGTGGCCAGAAAGGTTTCTCTAGGAAAGTGAGATTTCAGCAAGATACTAAGTATAAGAAGGAGAATATCATGTGAATAGAAATCACAGAGAAGCAATACACATACAAAAAATGATTATTCAAATATCTCTACCTTGCTAATATTTTGATATATATTATTTAGGATGTTCATTCCATGCCTTCCCTCTCTGTCTCAGAAATGTGACTCTATTATAGCTTCTTTTCAATAGTTTTTTTTTTAATTTACACTGAATTGAACTAATATATGTTTTTTGGGTGTGTGTACCTACAACATATGTATATGTAGAAGTATAGTATTAACATGTCAGTTATCTACCTTTTTAAATTTTTTGACAAAATTTATAATAATAATTGTAACAATATATAAAATTAACATATATTTCAGTTGCCAGTTATGTTTGGAATAATGCTACACGAACAGAAAATTTTAACCTAAGAATAGTGCACCCAACATATTTAGTATGTATATTTATCTTCCTATGGAATGAGGTTAAACTTATTTTGGAAAGATAATACATTGTACATTTTATGTAGTACTGGCAGGTCATTTAAAACAGTGCATTTGAAAGATGTTTCACACAACTACTAATAATCAAATATGAAATTATAAGAGGTAACAGTGTCTTCTTATGTCAGAAATACTGGTTGGCTTCAATTGGAAAATGTTCACTCATTAAACAACATGTTAAAATATTTCACTGGTAAAATTAGCTATGAGAAGAGAGATCAAAGAATAAGTAGAATCTCTTCCCTGGGATTTATTCACCTCAAGTTTACTCTAATGGAGCTAGATGTAATTAATTGCTCTCGGAAAGGTTTAGTTAGTCTTTATCTTTGCAATAAAACATATTCAGTTGTTTAGAGATACTTGTGAAGAGAACAGCAGCACTGTAAACTCTAGTAAGACAGACAGTTTCAAATGGTCCATGCAATGATAAATATATCAGTGGTTCCTAATGTTTGCTGGGTATTGAAAATGGCTGCACCTGGTGTGATTTGTAAAGCCCAACGGCTTGGTCTCCATCCCCAGGGATCCTGATTTAATTGGATTGGGAACTGGCCAAGACATAGATATGTTTTTAATATAAAGAACTACTTTTAATAAGCACATCTTTTCTTAAAGCACTTTTATGTGTAATAAGCTTGGGAGTTAGACAAGACCTCTATTCTAGTCATGGCTTATTTCTACGAGACCCAGTTATTTATTGCAAAAATAGAAAAATCAGTATTTACATTTTAGGATTGTTTTAAGAACCAAATAAATAACATATAAAATGTTAGGTTTACAACAGTACTTGGAATATGTTAGATTTCATCTACTCTACTTTCCACTGAATTTTAGGGAAATTTGTAGGGAAACCCCTAAATGTGGATGTGGGTGAAACAGAATCTACCATGAACACTACTGAGTTACAGGAAAGCATGATCATACAGGTTGGAAAGACTCCTTTAGAGATCATCAGTGCTTGGTCCTATTCCCTAGCATAGGGGGATAAAAACATAGCTTGAATGAGAGCTCAGACTCCTGACTGCTATGCTATTTAAAACAATTTTTCCTGACACTAACATAATTTTACCTTTTATAAATATTTAGGGATTTATCAAATTGCAGAAAATGCATTACAATATCTGAGTCTACCACCTCTTCTAAATAAAGCCACAACTTACATTAAAGTAGTTGGTTTGGAGGTAAGTTGATACTTAGATATTTTCATGGCCCTAGGTTCAAGATGTCACTAACCCGTGGTTGGTTCTTTTTAGTGATGGTGATTTTCTTTTTTTAAATTCTAACTGCCTTCCCCCTAAAAAAGTTGCGTAGAAGTCATAGCACTACTCTAAAGTTTCTAAAAACTATATATTTTTTAAGTTATAAAAATATAAAAGGAAACTCTTATAAACAAATTTTACTATGATCAAGAATTAACTATTATATTTGTATACTTGTTTCTAGTCTTTTTAACTAAATATATAGATACATAGGAATAGATGTATTTAAAGTCTCCCTTAATTACCACCCTAAATCCAAATCTTCTTCTCTTTTTACAAAAACTCATGATCTTGTGTGTAATTTAAAACCTTCAAATCCACTTTTAAGTATTCTACACATATATATTTTACATATACATTATGTAAATACACATATTATATGTGTGTGTGTATGTGGGTGTACCTATAAATAATTTTACTATTATTTTATGTGTTTGCATGTTCGCATTATACAAATTGCTTCCAGCTTCATCATCTCACATTTTTTTCACTCAATATTACATTTAGAGATTTCTCTTTTACGTAGATTATGTTGATTACTTGTATCTGCTGTATACTGTTTGATTGTTCTTGTACTAAGTTTTATTTATATATTTACCTCATGATGAGAATTTAAATTATTATTAAGGATTATGTTCAAGGTAGTGTCCTTATACAATACAGGTTTCCTTATGCATATGTGAGAGAGTTTCTCAACAATATAAAGAGATAGAATTGGTAGGCCATGCAAATAGCTAAGAACTCTATGTAAATATTTTATTGTCTCGACATTAGTTGCAAATAAATTTAAATTATGCTTTTCTTGTAAAATATAAAAGTTAGATTTCTATTTTACCGAATGTAATAAAATGCCACCAAAGATTCCTACAGATACTAGCTTTTGCTTTCGAAATAATGAGAATTATCTTGAATCTTCATTACATTTTCTAGGTGCATTCACAAGGTCATAAATAATTTCCTGATATATTTCTAACAACTATTATTTATATTTATACCTTAACTTTGGAAAACAATACATACAACTATGTTTTAAGCTTAAGTATAGAAATAGACTATTTCAGGCCGGCCCGGTTGTGCACTGGAGAGTGCACTGCTTGGGAGTGCGGCGGCGCTCCCGCCGAGGGTTCGGATCCCATGTGGAGACCGGTTCCCGCTCACTGGCTGAGCGTGGTGTGGGAGCAACACCGAGGGTTGTGATCTCGTTGCCGGTCAGTAAAAAAGACAAAAAAGGGGGAAAAAAAAAAAAAAGAAAAAAAGAAATAGACTATTTCAAATTCTCCAGCCTATTTCAAAATAGAGAGTAGAAATCTGAGAACAGATGTGAGCCTGGAGCATTGAAGCAAATTAGGCTTCCACCTTTCTCTATCTTAGAAATCTTTAGGGTTTAAATCTTAGATATATTATTAAAATAAAATATTACTATTATGAATTCTAGTTTCCTCATTAATCTTAATATTTGATATTTTAGAGTATTTTGTCCCATTTGGTCTTCAAGCCTCTGGGAAGCTTCAACTACCATGCCACAGCCTAAGCAGGCAATATAAATACTCCTAGAATGTTCTCACTGACTGTAATGAAGCTTATTGCCCAAAGGAGAAGAAATATGCACAAATAAATAAAGTTAGGAAGCAAATAAAGATAAGTTGAGGAAAAGTACTTACTATGGGTGGAAGCTAAAATCATCCCCAAACAAGCAGAAGTGATGGAAACCATGCAACTGTCTAGTCCACATTCTCATCTCACAGGTGAAGGGCTTCATCTCTAACAGATGAAAATATAGGTATACAGTCTTCTATGATGCATGATACGGATGTTAGAAGTTTTCTTTATGAAAGTGCTTGGTAAAGTTTTAAAAACCAAAAAACTTAGCTCAAGCCTGCCAATTTACAGTTCTGGCATTTGGGTGAATGAGGCACAACAATTGTGACAGAAAAATAAACGTGCCTTACTGGTTTGCCCCTTGGGATCCAATGATTTAACGGCTTTGTTAACATGGTATTTTAGCTACCTGTTTTCTGGAATCTTAACTCAATTCTCTGCTTGTGTGTTCTTGTTGTGTGTTGTTGTTCGAAAATGTTGAACAATTTTCTTGATGGGTAGATCATATCATTTTATATGAATCTGAATTATAATGGTATGTAGGTTTCCATAGGCTTTCTCTCATCCACATCTCCAGATTACAATTTCATGAAGTTAGATGACTCTTTTACTTTGATAATCCAGATGCCATAGAATGGTATGTGTCCCCATATACCAGGTGGATTGGTAGATGCACTGTTAATGGAAATGTATTTTGCATTAAATTATCATCAAAGAGAGGAAAGAAATAATTTATTTCAAGTGTCCATGAACACCTATGAAGCACCATATGACATCTTTGAATACCAGATGAAGTTGTTCTGAGTCATAATGTTTTATGAATAGCAAATGATTCTATAATGAGAGAGAAGACCATAAACATTATTTTGACCAATTCTCTGGCAATACCATGAGTGTTTCTCAGGTGCCTGTAAATTATATATTATAGAGTAAATTTTGTGGTTTTCAAAGTAAATTATGAGGTATAGTCCTATAATATGAGGTTGTGACTGCAAAATTAGTATTTTTGTTCACATTCTATTCATACTCTAGGAAATAAAGCCTATTTATGTATTAGGAATTAGCAGAATGAACATATATTAATATTTCCATAGCTGTATCAACAGTGAAGTGGAATTTTATATTGACTTCTGCCTTTATTGCATCGATCATTGTATATTGTTGTTTTATTTTAAATAGAATTTCTTTTCCCATTTTTTCTTTGATTAGTTTCAAAATGAACTGATCAAAAAATAATGGAGTGTATATTTGGATGAGCTGAGAAAATACACAATCGAAATTCTGAAATTTGGGAGATTGTCTAAATGATAAAAAAGTACACATAAAGCATTTACAAGAGACGCAGAGAGATGACGGAGCCTTCAGTAGGGAGGCCAGGAGGACAGAAATATGTGAGTGGAGCATCTAAGGGTGACCCGTTCTTATAGAAGAAGGAAAAGACACTATAACTGCCTCAGCTTGGTTAACCCTTAGACATCAAAGCGAATCAGACAATGGACATAGGATAGTTTGAATAACAGGAAGCAGTAACCTTCTGTAGGCTAATTCTATGCTGATTACCCAATTCTGCTTTTCAGTAAGAATTGAATTAATTCATGCATGAAAAATATGCCAACCTAAAAGAGAATATTAATATTCACCTAAAGAGAATATTAATTAATAAGCCAATCCCAGGCTTTAAACCTATCAAGTTCCTTACTTTGTTCTTAATACTCTTCTTTATTCACTATTTTTTCACAATGTAAGAGGATCTGGTTTTCAGGTTTCTTTCCTAGTACAAAGATGCTGATTGGGAGATTTAAATGAGGTAATGTACAGGAACTCAGCACAACGTATATAAAGGCACTTAACCGGCACAGTGTGCAACACATGTACATGTAAAATTATCTAATTCAAGTTCACTATAATCTAATTAAAAACTATATCAAAAATAATAGGATAAGTATAATGAAGTCATATGAGCAGAGATGGTATTACCATGATGTAATTTTATTACTTTGGGTGAGTTACTAAATTTCCTTGGGCATCAATAACCTCATGTGTAATAATATCATGTTATTTTCAGAAAGATCCAAACTGGCATCTTATAAACTTAATCAGGCCCATAGATATCTTTATGTAGTTTATCGTTCTTTTGTTTAACACTTATGGTTTTCTAGTTTGTAATTAATTACCAATTTTTAAAATGTAAGTTATTTTACACAAAATAAAATTCCTGTCTTCTGTCAAAAATTTGGATGATCTGGCCACACTGAGCGGGCATTTCTGTGAGGCAACAATTAACTGGAACTGGATAGAAGATGCCCCTTCGGAAGGGGCGTGGACTCTCCTGTTGGCCATAGTTTCTACCTTACCATTTAGTAGGGACTATTGCTTCATACTTACCTGCTATTTACAACACCTGTTGGGTACTCTACCTCTTTGCGTTTGCATCTCTTGGTCTAAATGATGTCTGATATTTCTATGAATGCTAACGGCATAGGCCTAGTAACTATCCACTCAAACCCTTTTTTAAGTGTTTGGTTGTTAAGGTCCTTTACAAATGTTAAATGCATTATATTTAGTGCTCTATTTATTTTGCTATTCAAGCAAGGATGAAAAATTACTCTGGTAGAGTTGATAATTGATGCTATTTCAAAAATTTAGCTGAAAATTTTAAACAACTTTGAGTCAAAATTTAATAGTACATTAAGAAAGAACATGATTGTTTTCAAGTTAGTTTCTTTTTTTTTTTTCGTTAAAGTTTTATTTTGTCAATATACAATGTATGAGATTATTATGGCCCATCACCGACACCTCCCTCCCTCCTCCCTCTCTCCCCTCCCACCCAAGAATGTGCTTTCCATTTGCTTGTTCTAACAACTTCAAAAAAGTATAGTTGTTATATCTTCTCCCCCCCCCCCCGCGGCTTTTTTTTTTTTGTTTTTGTGGGTGGTTTTTTTTTTTTTTTTTTTTTTTTTTTTTT
>NW_007734639.1:30038-68375 GCF_000696425.1 Galeopterus variegatus | reverse complement strand
TTTTTTTGTGTGTGTTTGTGGGTGAATTAATTTGTTTATTTTTTAGCTCCCACCAATGAGTGAGAACATGTGGTATTTCTTTTTCTCTGCCTGACTCGTTTCACTCAATATTATTCTCTCAGGGTCCATCCATGTTGTTGCAAATGGCAGTATTTCATTCGTTTTTATAGCTGAGTAATATTCCATTGTGTAGATATGCCACATTTTCCGTACCCATTCATCTGATGATGGACATTTGGGCTGATTCCAGCTCTTGGCTATTGTAAAGAGTGCTGCAATGAACATTGGGGTACAGGTATACCTTCAACTTGATGATTTCCATTCCTTTGGATATATTCCCAGCAGTGGGATAGCTGGGTCATATGGCAGATCTATCTTCAACTATTTGAGGAATCATTCATCTATTTTCTTCCATGACCCAAAGTCAGTATTATTCATCTATTTTCTTCCATGACCCAAAGTCAGTATTATTCATCTATTTTCTTCCATGACCCAAAGTCAGTATTATTCATCTATTTTCTTCCATGACCCAAAGTCAGTATTATTCATCTATTTTCTTCCATGACCCAAAGTCAGTATTATTCATCTATTTTCTTCCATGACCCAAAGTCAGTATTATTCATCTATTTTCTTCCATGACCCAAAGTCAGTATTATTCATCTATTTTCTTCCATGACCCAAAGTCAGTATTATTCATCTATTTTCTTCCATGACCCAAAGTCAGTATTATTCATCTATTTTCTTCCATGACCCAAAGTCAGTATTATTCATCTATTTTCTTCCATGACCCAAAGTCAGTATTATTCATCTATTTTCTTCCATGACCCAAAGTCAGTATTATTCATCTATTTTCTTCCATGACCCAAAGTCAGTATTTTTTCCTTTGGTTGCCCGTGCTTTTGGGGTTGTATTCATGAAGTCTGTGTCCAGCCCTATTTGCTGTGATGATAATATTGTTTAATACCACATGATTAAATATCCACTACTGGTAAAATGGATTTTCTACCAGGACCTTATATGCCAACAAAGCTTCTGCCCAGGCAAGAATTCCAAGCACAAATTCATTAACTGCAGACTTAAGCAGCAGCACCCAGTGACCAGAAAGACATAAGATGACACTGAAGAAATCAAATATATAAAGATTCATACTAAATTTGGTTAGCTAATGTGGATTAAGATAATGAGTTCTCAGCTTTGTAAATCTCAGATAAGAAAAATTCTACTGTAACTACTTCTAAGAATTTTGCTTCATGGCATAAACCAATGAGAAGAGTGTCATGAAATACTGACTTTGGGTCATGGAAGAAAATAGATGAATGAGTAAATCATTAAGTGCATTAAAAAAAAACAAGCAACATCTATTTTAGGACTAAAATCTCAGGTCATAGAATTTTAGATATCTTGGTATAGACAGAATAATGTATATCACAATAATGACTTTTGAGTTTATGTTCATTTTACCAAAAAAGCATAAACATTATGAGTTATGTATATGTATACAGCACTTTATTTAGAATGGAAGCAAACAACCTGAGAAATCATGTTCATATTTGTTCATATCAATAAACAAAATTAGAACACTAAAAAAGACTAATATAAACATTTGAGGTATTTGTTGGGATAAACCCATGAGGATGTGGTGGGTTTTGTTTTAAAGTAGTTTTTTATAGTCTTTATTCAAACAGGTAAAGGATAGCAGAATTAACTATCCTGCTGAGTCAGGGACAAAGTGAAAATCAAGGTCATTTTTCAGCCTTTGTTAACTAGCATGTCAATTACTCTTTTGCTTTGACACAAAGCAGTCATGGAGAGTTAGTGCAGAGCCTGCAATCATGGGTACCACTCAGCAATAGCCTCCAGGCTAGTGTCTGGAAAGCATTCTGTCTTTACCCTGCTGTGGTCAATATAACCTGTGAGGGATTTTTAATTACAAACTAAAATAGTTAAATTTAAATCACCTTCCACTGTATTTTACTATACGAATAATGCTTTCTTTAAAAGTCTGGAAATCTAAAAGATACATTTTCATTATCTCCAAAAGTTAAGATTTATTAATAAATAAATAATGTCCTGGGTTCTTGTTTGCAGATACTGACAATCCATTGTTTTAAGGTCAGAGGATGATAGCATTGCAAACGTCTACTGAACATTTATTACGTGTCTTGCTTTGTTTTTAGAACTTTATTTAATCTTCACAACAAGGCATGGATGTAGTCACAACTGAAATCTCCGTTTTGCACATGAGGCTAGTGAAGAATAGAGAAGTGACCGCAGCTTGCTCAAGTCATACAGTTGTAAGTGGTGGAACTGGGCAGCCCATCCTGTTCAGACTAGAAGCAGGCTTGCCCCCTGCACCGCACTGCACCCTCATCTCCCTAGGATCAACAACAACAAAAATAACAAAACACCAATTAATAAGCTCAGGTTAACAGTGTACAGAAAAGCAGCCCAAAGCCACGTTTGGGAATGGTAATGTTACATTTAGGATCCTGCAACCATTTGCATTTTTTCCCTTTTTTTTCCGGAGGAAAAGTTATTTGTAAATTCTTCTCAGCATGCTTTTGCGTTTCAGTTCACAGTTCACAGTGTACCACAGAGATAAAGAGTCAGCTCTAAATTTTCAATTATTTCATTTAAATATATCTGTTCTGAACTCTACCGGAATCCCTGCCTAGTAGAGAATTAGGGTGGAGCATTTTACTTAGTGGGGGGCAAAAAACACCTCAAGCTTGCATTAGTAGTGTCTTGTTTACTATTTTTTTCAGAGTCTTCGCAGTACGATACATCAGAGGAAGGAATGTTTTGTCCCTCTTCTCATTTTCATTCAAAACTTCTAATAGCAGAAGAGTTTAGCAGTTCTGAGATAAAGTTACCATTAAGAGGGATCATAATGGGTCAAATAAAAGAAGCTGAAGTTAGACTACTTGGGGTCAAGACCTTGCTCATCTACACAAACTGCCTCACCTAAACCAAACTGCTTAATGGCTCTGTGCCTCAGTTTTCTCATCTGTAAATTGGGAATAACAGGACCTTCCCCTAAGGGCTCCTGAGAGGATCAGTGACCTAATCTATGCACAGTATTCTGGCACTTAGTAAGCTCTTTATTATTGCTCATTGTTATCATCAACATCATTATCAATATCAGTATCATTATCATCATTGGCATCAAAGTTATTTTCTTCCAGAAGAATCTAAAATCAGTCCCAAATTATTATATTTAGCTTTAGCCTGTTTAACATAAAAGAGCAATTTGATATTAACATTTCCATTATTTCAAAATTTTTCAAAAAATATATATTACTCCCATTTTAAAATGCTTAATATTGATTAGTTAACTAATAGGATGACCTTACCTTTGAACTTAGGAATTAAATTTGCCCTCCAAACAGATAATAGTTTTTAAAAAGGCAGAGTGACAATCATTCATTGTAATTCATTTTGTGCTTAACAAAATGTAGATTCCCAAGAAGCAAAACATATCTCCTAAAACTATCATTATTAGAGAGGTTTGAGCTACCTTAATAAGAGCTGACATATTAATTAATTCAACCCTTTGCTCTTTCTTTTAAGCCATGGCATACAAAGCTGAGGACATAAGCTTGTCTCTAAGTTGTCAGTCCTGTTTAAGAATAGTGTGTTTAACAATCAAAGCTCTGGCATCATCTCTGACTACTTTACATTTGGATCACATCATACCAGTGAACTGCTGATGGGATGGTGGGCCTGCTCAGATGCCAACCCATGATAGGCTACTTGCCTATTACCCTTCCATGAAAATTTCTTCTATTAAATGTTTTCTGATGCTTTAGAGCTGATTAATTTAATTTCTGACAAACTAAAGGAATACAATTATTTTAATATTAAGTTCAATATTTTTAAATACTGTTTTGACCCTATTTGACATTAAGAAACAAAACAAAAGAAAAAGAAACAATCAAGGGAATGAAAAGACAAGCCACAGACCAGGAGAAAATATTTGCAAAAAATCATATCAGATAAAGGATGGTTATCCAAAATGTACAAAGAACTCTTAAAATTTAACAATAAGAACACAAACAACACAATTAAAAACATGGGCCAAAGACCTTAACAGACACCTCACCAAAGAAGATACAGATGGAAAATGAACATATGAATTGATGCTCCACATTACATGTCATCTGGGAAATGTAAATTAAAACAACAATGAGATACCGCTGCACAGCTATTAGAATGGCCAAAATCCAGAACATTGATAACAACAAATACTAGGGAGGATTTAGAATAACAGGAACTCTCATTCATTGTTGGTGGAAATGCAAAATAGTACAGCCACTTTGGAGGACAGTTTGGCAATTTCTTACAAAACTAAACATACCCCTTTCATACAATCAAGCAATCATGCCTCTTGGTATTTAATCAAGGAAGTTGAAAACTTACATTCATACAAAAAACAGCACATGAATGTTTATAGCAGCTTTATTCAGAATTGTCAAAACTTGCTATCAGCCAAGATGCCCTTCATAGGTGAATGGATTAATAAACGGTACTACATCCAGGCAATATCATTCAGCAGTGAAAAGAAATGAGCTATCAAACCATGAAAAGACATATAGAAAACTTAAATGCATATTAATAGGTGAAAGAAGCCAGTCTGAAAAGGCTGTATATTGTATAATTCCAACTATACGACATTCTGGAAAAAGCAAAAGTACACAGTGTAAAGATCAGTGGTTTCCAGGAGTAAAGGGAGAGCGAGGAAAGCACAGGTGGAGCACAGAGGATTTTTAGAGAAGTGAAGACGATGCCAGAGGAGAGGCTCTGGGGAGGCCCCAAAGCCGGCCCTAACCAACCCCATCCTCTACTAGGTTCTTGACCCTGCCACAGGAAAGAATTCAACAGCAAAGTCACAAAAGAAAGTAAAAACAGGTTTAGTAGAGAACTTAAGAAATACAGACTTCACAGGGAAGGTGTGGCCTAGCGCCAGAGACTGAGTGGCCACCACAGCAAATTTAATACAAAAGTAAGAAATACACACTTCACCGACAATGTGCGGGCTGCCTTGAGAGTGAGCACAAACTGCCAAAGGCAGGTTTGATACAAAAAATAAAAAATGCACCCCTCACGCCAAGTGTGGGCTGGCTCCAGGGGACTGAGCAGCAGCCCCACCTGCTCCCTGGATTCAACTTTTATAGTTTTGGCTATTTATGGATATGCACGTTATCTAATGAATATTTAACTAAAAGGGTGGTTCCTGGTTATGTAACCTCTTACATTTTTTTTCCTCTTAGCAGTCGTATTAAGATTATCTTATTCTTGCATCTTCTCAATTGTTTCTTCCTTGTATTTGCCCTTTTCCTTTCCTGCTTGGTGAGCTTTGGCTTTCCATTCAAGGATCCTTTTCCGTCTTTGTCCAGTTTTAGCCTAGGGATAACCACCTTGCTGGGGTAAATGCCCACATGGACAGTTGTGCAATTAGCCTTTTCCCACTGCACACGTTCAAGACAGATGACATATCTCTTTCTGTAAACATGGACGACTTTGCCAATTTGCTGATCTTTCTAGTGTCCCTGCACAACCTGAACTTCATCATCTTTTCAAATGGGCGTGGATCAAACATTGCACTTCTGTCTCAGGCCTTTGGAAAAAGGGGAAGACATAATCTTTCCGCAAATGTTGGAAGGTGCATTGAAATGCCTTTTACAGCTCTTTCTTCGTCAGAAGTCACAAAGGGATTGAACTTCATTTTGGCCGCTGGCCCCTTGGCAATGGCAAAAGAGAAGAGAGCTGTAACCACCTTTTGCACATACTGAGTTGGTCTCTTTAGAGCATGCTCAACGATCCACTTCCACACTTAAAAATAAACTCCTTTCTACTGAGCATGCTCGGCCACCAAAATTGGATAAGTCTGCCTCCTGAGGTCTTGATATCTATGTGTTGGTACCAAAAATAGGTGCTACAGGCCACAGTAGCTTGGGACTCAAAGGCGGGGCTTGAGTCCTAGGTGAATGGTTTGAAAACCAAGGGAATGGCCTAAAACCCAATCCCAAGTGGGCTGAACACCTCCTATCTCAAAAATATTCTTCTGATAATGGTGGGTACATGTCATTATACATTTGTCCAAACTCATTGAATGTACAACTCAAGAGAGAGTCCTAATGTAACCTATGGACTCTAAGTGATAATGATGTGTCAGAGTAGGTTCGTCTGTTCTAACAAATGTACTGCTCTGGTGGGGGATGTTTATCTTGAGGGAGGCTATGCATGTCTGGGGACATGAGATATATGGGAAATCTCTGCACCTTCCTCTCAATTTTGCTGTAAATCTAAAACTTCTCTAAAAAAGGAGATACTTCAAAAAATAAGAGAGAGAGAGAGAAAAACAGAGTCTGGCAGATAGATCATGAAATACATTTTTTATGTATGCTGTTCCTTATTTCAGTGAATGGTAACACCATTCATCTGGGTTTCCTGAATCAGAAAACAAGATATCTCACTTTTTCCTCACTATCTGTAATTAACCCACCAAGCAGTTTTTATGAATTCTAATTTTAACTTTTCTTTATCTGTCATCCTCTTTCACAGCATCATCATCTCACAGCTTGTAAAAGCCTCCCGAAGGTCTCCCACAGTCACCGTTTCCCTTCCAGTCAGTCCTCCACAGGAGAGCCAGTTATCTTGATAGAACACATCTGTTTATAGCACACCCAGCTCCATTCTATTCTGTCCAGACCCACCCGCCATGCTGTGCTCTCCCTTCAGCAGTTCCTCAAAACCTGCTCCATACCTACATTTCCCTCCCTTCCCTGCTCCAGCTAGATGGCACTTACAGGACCTAGCAGATCTTATGTTGCCTCCTACCACGGGGTTCTGTGCAGGCTGTTCCCTTTGTCAGGAGGACACTTTTCTCTCCAACTTGCAAACTCCTAACCACCCTGAAGTTCTAAGGCCAATCATCACTTCCTCATGTACGCCTTCCCTGGCCAGTCCTGATGAGGTCAAATCCCATTGTGAACTATTTTTATGGCTTCATAAATGTCTACATTAAAGCTTTTCACATAGTTGGACTTTTTCACTGAATTAAGTGACTTTCTGTAACATCATCCTCCATTGCACTGCTAGTTCTTTAAGCATAAGAACCAACATATTGTTTTTGCTTTTTGCTCATGTTGTTTCCCATAGTCCCTTGCACATTATATTATCCTGTACATAATACAAATTTAATGACTATTTGTTAATTGAATGAATAAATGAAAAAATAAAATTTCTCTTTTAAACCTTTTAGAATATCTCTCAGGTTAGAAATATTAGTGTAGAAATGATAATTTATCCTCCTCCTTATTATCAGAAAATTATAAACAATTATATTTATTTACAAAAATATAAATAAATTTATATTTCCTCTACTTCCTCTTCAGGCTGATGTTACACTTCATTCATGTTTGAATCCCACCACACAGAGCAGTGCCTCTCATATAGTAGGCGCTAAAGATGTATTAGGTAAATAAACAAATGAACTTTGTATGAGCTTCATAATTTTTTAAGAGTCACTTTAAAACAGAACTTTATATTTGCACATGCTAGTTATTTAGCATAATGTTGATTCTTCTGCTGTGAGGGTCATCTCTAAGAGAAGCCCTGCACAGTCCCTGCAAAGGTCTGCTCTCCAGTGGCTGTTATTGAGTCCAGAGAAGGGAGCCATGTGAAACAAAGGTACGTCTACATTAGTGCTAGCTCTGATCAGACCACATAATTGGTCCATTACATAACTATTAAGGCATGCCATGTAATTGCAATGTATCCATTGCATTGAATTCAGAGGAAATGGAAACTGCAGTGTTGTTTGTTGACAGGAAAAAGTTATGAAAATAACTATTTGGAATATTTTTTAGAGAACATGCATGCTTTCTAAGTTTTCCAAGGTTCAGTTCTCAGTATGACCCTAATATCATAAGAAGAAAAGGATCCAGGTGAAAGCATGATCAGAGATCAAGTAGATCTCTATCCTGAAGGAGAAAATGGGGTTACAGCATGCCCAGTTACCTTTCAGAGAGACAATTCTGGTGTATTAGAAGAAGCTCACTTGGAACAAGGTAGATGAGCCTTTTTTTTTTTTTTTTTTTTTCATCCAGGGAGAGAGATTATCACACGAATTAAGGATTTTTAAAAAAATAAAAACAAATTGCTATAAGCTGCTATTTTTATTTATTTATTTTTTTAAATTAAGGTATTTTGAGTTGGGATGAGTGGCATAAATAATCTTAAGAGATAAAGCTGACAGAATATGGTTTGTGATTTGCTGTGTAGCTGGGTGGACCATGCCACCCTTCAGTTGTATGTAGAATTGAGGAGAAAGACAGCATGACCAGTAGAAGCTGTTCTTGGTGTGTTCTGTGGACATGCCTGCATAGAGAGAGCAGAGAGGCCATCCCTGTGTTCTCCCCCAGCATCTCATGCTTGCACATCCTATAGCAATACACCTTTTTTAGTAACTTTTAATTATTTTATTTGTCTCCTTCACTAAACTATGCATTCTTTGAGGAACTTCACCCCTTGTTTCCCAAGGTTATAACACAGTTCATCACATATAGTAGGCATGAAGTAAATATTTTTTTGAAGGACTGAGTGAATGCTGAGCTTTGTGAAAATGATATTACATGCAGACATGAAATAATGAGATGAAATTATGAAGCTTAAGCCCGAATTGGGCTGAAAATTGTTTGTTCTTGTTTGTTTGTTTTTGTAAGTCATCAGCAGACAAATGTTTTATTAAAGGCAACTATAAACATTCAATAATATTTTTTGTAAATGAAGAGGAAATAGTTGGGTTAGAGATATAAAGAACAAAAACATAAAAAATGGGGAATCTTGGGTTGAGAACGTTAACTGGAAAAGTTAGCTGAAAAGGAAAATTAAAAATAAATAGATAGTCACTTCAAGCTCTGTATCCATGTATTCTTTTGTCAATCTTTTGAAGTGAGGCCAAGGTCTTTGTCCACCTAAACCACACTTATAAAGACTTACAAATTTGATTGTTTTTTAAAGATGACCAGTAAGGGGATCTTAATCCTTGGCTTGATGTTATCAGCACCACACTCTCCCAAGTGAGTCACAGGCTGGCTATCAAATTTGATTTCTTTAATAGAAAGTGGAAACTTTAAAATATTGTGGAGTGATCTAAGTAGAGAATTCAAAATTATTTTTTTTCTTTTTCTGAGGTAATATTTAACTGAATTACATAATTACTAAAGCAAATACTTAAACACATTAATAATAAACATACTGAAGGTTGGTAAGCACACCACCCAATTAGTAAAAGCAGAAATGTGCAGGTGCATTAGAAACTTGCTCTCCTGTTTGCTAGCAGTAAGCTCCTGTTGTACTGAGAAAACAAAAAATTCGAATAATTCAAGTCACTTAAGTGATGTTTGGTTAAGAGATCTTCAAATGTGTGTGTGTGTGTGTTTTAGTCCATTTTGTGTTGCTATAACAGAATTACCTAGGACTGGGTAATTTATAAAGAACAGAGGTTTATTTGGCTTACGATTCTGGGACAGCTGCATCTGGTACGGGCCTCAGGCTGCTTCTACTCATGGTGGAAAGTGGCAGGGAGCTGGTGGGTACAAGCAAATCACATGGTGACAGGAAGTGAGAGAGAGAGAGAGAATCTGCCAGGGTCCTTTAAAGAATCAGCTCTCACAGGAACTAATAAAGCGAGAACTCACTCACTACCCCTCCTCCCCCAGGGAGAGCATTAATCCATTCATGAGGGATCCGCCCCCATGACTCAATCAGTTTCCAACACTGCCACATTGGAGATCAAATTTCCACATGAGTTTTGGAGGGGACAGCACATCCAAACTCCATAAGTGTGTGTGTATATATATGTTTATGCACACACACACATATGAGGGTTCTTCAAAGAGTTTGTGGAAAAATAGAATTAAAAGACAATATGAATCTTTCCATGAACTGTTTGAAGTACCCTCATACATTTTATTTATTTATTTATTTATTATTTTATTGTGCATACATGTGGGGCACAATGTTGATTTTTCAATAATTGTGTAGAATTTATGGTGGTTAGATCAGTACAGTTAGCTTATTCATCATTATAATACCAATCGTTCTTTGTGTCCATTGACCAATTCCTCATTATCCCCCCTCTCTCTACCTCTCCCCTCCCCTTTTTCACCTCTAGTTTTCTACAAGTTCTACATATTACTATGATTGTTCTTTCTTTCTTTCTCTCTGTCTCTCTTTATTGTTCACTTGTTTATTTATGGATTCAGCTCCCAGTTATGAGTGAGAACATGCAGTATTTCTTTTTCTGTACCTGGGCTGTTTCTCTCAGAGTAATTTTCTCCAGGTTCATCCACATTGCTGCAAATGGTAGAATTTCATTGTTTTTTATGGCTGAGTAGTATTCCATTGTGTTTATATACCACAATTTCCTGACCCAGTCACCCATCAACGGACATTTATGTTGGTTCCATCACGTAGCTATTGTAAACAGAGCTGCAATGAACATGCAAGTGCAGGTATCCCTTTGACCCGATGGTTTCCAGTCTTCTGGATATGTCCCCAGGATTGGGATTGGTGGATCACATGGAAGTTCTATCTGTAGTTGTTTAAGGAAACTCCATACTGTTCTCCTTAATGGCCACACTAATTTACAGTCCCACCAACAGTACAGGAGGGTTCCTCTTTCTCCACATCCTTGCCAGCATTTGTTAGTCTCTGTTTTTTATAATAGCCAGTCTGATTGGGGGGAGGTGATATCTCAAGCCATTACAGATTCAATGAGATTCCCATCAAAATACTAATGATATTCTTCATAGAAATAGAAAAAGCAATCCTAACATTCATATGGAACAACAAAAGACCCTGAATAGCCAAAGTAATCCTGAGCAAAAAGAGTAAAGCAAGAGACATTACACTTCCTGATTTCAAACTATATTAGAAATCTATAGGAACAAAAACAGCATAATACTGGCATAAAAACAGAAAAGTGGACCAATGGAACAGAATGGAGAACTCAGAAATCAACCCAGGTATTTACAGACAACTGATCTTTGACAAAGGCGCCAAGAACATACATTGCGGAAAAGACAGCCTCTTCGATAAAAGGTGCTGGGAAAACTGGATATCGGTTTGTAGAAGAATGACACTTGATCTGCACCTCTCACCATATACCAAAATTAACTCAAAATGGATTAGAGACTTAAATATAAGGCTTGAAACTTTAAAACTCCTAGAAGAAAACACAGGGGAAATTCTCCAGGATTTAGGACTGGACAATGACTTTATGAATAACACCCCAAAAGTACAGGCAACAAAAGAAAAAATAAACAAATGGGATTATATCAAACTAAAAATCTTCTGCACAGTAAAGGAAACAATCAGTAGAATGAAAAGACATCTTACAGAATGGGAGAAAATATTTGCAAAATATGCATCTGACAAGGGATGAATATCCAGAATATGCAAAGAGCTCAGACACCTTACAGCAAAAAAAAAAAAAAAAAAAAAACCTAAATAATCCAATTAAAAAATGGACAAAGGAGCTGAATAGACATTTCTCAAAGGAAGACATACAAATGGCAAACAGATATATGAAAAAATGCTCAACATCACTAATCATCAGGGTAATGCAATTCAAAACCTCATATATTTTGAACAGATACGTAAATAGTACTATCGGATTAATCTGAGGCAGTGGAAGTGAAATTAAAACACGCATTTTGGCAGAGGGGAAAGGAAGCCCGTAATTTTAGCAAGATGAAAAGAAAGGAAAAATAAAAACATTCTCTGAGCCACTCATGGGGTATTCTTAATGTAGACCAAAAGAACATACAAAATATATAATCTTTTTAGCTTTTATTTTATGCAATTTTAAAAATTATAAACAGAATATGTTCTTATAGCCAAAGTTCAAGATAATGTTTCTAAAAATTAAAATTTTTCTCTTCTTCCCCATTTTCCAGATCTTACTAACATAAAAACTTTTTATTCTTTCAGAATAGCTACTTGCTCAAGCCTATTTGTATTCATAATTGTTTCTCTATGTATCTCTCTGTCTCTTTTTCAATTGAAATTTTTATGAACAATCTCTATGAAGATAGATCAACTGCTTGTAGTTACATAAATTTTCTTTATAATACCTATATAGAACTCCACTGTTTGGTTATAGTATCATTAATTTAACCAGTTTCCCATTGATAGGGAACATTTCTGTTTTCCATGGACAATTTTGATTCATGTATGTTGTCCTGGCATTGTTTTTAATAGCTTCTCCATTTGTTGTCGCAATTGTCCAGGTTCATGTGATAAAATGTATACTTACCTACCTACAGATAAACATTTATTTTCAGTTTTTTAAATTGTCACATTGCTGAAATAAACATATTTTTATTTTACATTTGGAAATACAATTGGAACTACTAGGTCAGAGAATCTGTGCCCTTTTAATTTTGTTCGATGGTACTAAATGATCCTTCAGGAAGGTTGCAACAAAGCATACACCTTCCAAAAGCAAAGGTATAAATCCCAGAAGATTGTGAAGTAAATATAAGCTTATTATTATTTCCTTGACCTGTCATTTTTCTACTTCCTTGATCCCATGAAATGCAGTTTTCCCTATGGTTCATTTTGCTATAAGCACCTTATTGTCAATAGACTCAAAATACCCCTGCCTCAGGACATGTGCACCTATTGTCCTGTCCACCTGGGACACTCTGCCCCATACTTTTACATGACTTACTTCCTTACTTCATTATTTAGGCTTCCAACTTATAGAGGTACGTTCTAACTACCTTATGAAAAAATACTATTCTAATAATCACTACTTATGTTTTGACTCACATTTATTTCCTTTTACTAATATCTGAAAATATATTTTTATGGGTTTGTTTCCCATCTCCTTCTAAAAATGTTAACTTCTTGAGTCAGAAACACCTTCTGTCTTGGTTCCTGCTGTTTCCTCCTTGCCTAGAAATGTGTCTGACATGTGAAAGAAACTCAGTAAATATGTGTTATTGAGTGAATGAATCAACAGTGTAAGAGAGTTCTCATTTCCCACACTGGGTGTCATCAAACATTATAGCCTTTTGCCAATTTGAAAACAATGGTATTTTGTAATTAATTGGCTGGTCTTCAAAAGCAATATATTATTAGCAATTTTTAATTTCTTTTTTTCTGTGAATTTTCTCTGCATGTTTTTCATTAGACAGTCCACTTGAGTCAGTGACCAGAATTTAAAGTGAGACCAGTAACCATAGTGATGTGCTTTTCTCCAGTGTGTTCAGCTGCCTGGGCACAGGCAGGAAGTAGACAGAGTTGGGTTCAACCTGGTAGACACATACAATGCAAAGATTGTGAAGTAAGTGAGTCAAATGGAGCAGCTGTAATGATGAACATGGACTATTTTCTAGGTAAGGAGAAACTGAGAGATTAGAAGGAGAGGAGCTCGAATACAGAAGAGGTTGTAAGATCGATCAGTTTTGGGTCCGAATAGGGTCAGATAATGGATCTCTTAGTTTTTCTCAGATATTCTTCTGAAAGATCAAGAAAAAACATCGAGATACCTCTATAATAAGAAGCCAATATGAAGATTCAATTTTATAGACTGGAGGTTGGATTTTAGACAGGAACAATCAACCTAAAGATGCATCTGGAACTATTTGGTAAAATAAATATCCATGTATTAGTCTGTTTCTGTTGTTTATAACAGAATACCTAAAACTGGGTAATTTACAAAGAAATGAAATTTATTTCTTACAGTTTCAGAGGCTGGGAAGTCCAAAGTTGAGGGAACACATCTGGTGAGGGCCTTCTTGGTGGTGACTCTCTATAGCAATGCAAGTGTCACATGGAGAGAACAGCAAGAGGAAGTGAGCTGACCTTATCACTTGCTGTCCTTATAAAGCCATCAGAACCATGCCCATGATAACTCATTACTCCATGAATGGATTAAGCCATTCACCAAGACAGCCCTCACAATCCAATCACCTTTCAAAGGCCCCACCTTTCAAACACCATAATTGGATAACACTGTTACAATGGGAGTCAAGTTTCCAATACATAAACTTTGGAGGGACGCATTTAACCCATAGAAATCCATGATCCTTATGATCTAGTAGCTAGTTATATATTAGAGTAACATTCACAGCATGATTTATAGTGGCAGTTCGTTGGGTGCAACCTGAGGAATTAAATCCGTGGGTAAAATGTGGTGAATCACATCATGATGTATATTACATGGTAAACAGTATTGGGTTGTAAGTACTGTGCTGCTATATAACTCTTGTAATTCAGCTCTGCACCTGTTCTTCTATAATATTTGTGATGCTGCAGCTGGGTTTCTACAAACTACTTTTCCTAGAAAGACGTCAATAGGAAACATTAAAAGAAATTATTCTGCCAATAGGAAACATTAAAAGAAATTATTTTATATGGATAAAATAAGGATGAAAAGTTTTCCATGATCCTGTGCTTTGGTCTGAATATTTGTGTCTCCCCAAAATTTATATATTAGAATCCTCACCCTTCAAGGTGATGGCATTAGGAGCTGGGGTCTTGGGAAGGCAATTAGGTCTTGCTGGCAGAGCCCTCTTGTGTGGGGTTAGTGTCCTCATAAAAGAGGCCTGAGAAAGACCCAATGCCCCTTCCACCATGTGAAGATAGAGTGAGAAGCTGGCTGTCTATGAGGAAATGGGCCATTATCAGATATGAGTCTGCCAGCACCTTGATCTTGGATTTCCCTGCCTCCAGAATTTATGTTGTTTATAAGCAACCCTGTCTATGGTATTTAGTTATAGCAGCCCGAATGGACTAAGAACCCTGTTTTCTTGATTGTCCTCTATTTCTCAGTCTCTGCAGCAGCAGCAGTTGGACCACTCTTCATCTTTTAGCAGCCACAGCATCTGAGACATCAGCAAGTGCTAAAATGTGCCCTCTCCTGAGAGCTCTGAGTACCCATCCCAGGAGATCCTTTCCCTTAAACTTTTGATCTCTTTCTTCCTTTTTGGTGCCTCTGTCCTAAGCATCATAGCTTCTTGCTATAGTTCATATATGAGGGTACTTCAAAAAACCTGTAGAAAAATAGAATTAAGATAATAGGAATCTTTCCATGAACTTTTCAAAGTACTCTTGTATATGGGTTATCTCAGGGATTTTCTGTGTGTGTTTTAGCTTTCCAAAAATGTTATAACTAATCCCCTTAATTGTGTTTTTTTTTTCTGTGAAATAAAAAGCATGGCATTTCCTGAAAAAAAAAAAAAGGATATCAAAACGTGTTGACTCTGAATCTGGGTACCTCATGTAAGTGGAAACATACAATAACAACATATTTAATGAATGTACTTAATGCCACTGAACTGTACACTTAAAATGGTTAAGGTGGTAAATTTTATGTTACTATATTTTATAATAATAATCATCTTAATAAAAATAAAACAGTTCTGGGTGGGGAAAAGAAGACACAAATTGAAATCTCAAAATAAGAGATTTCCGTAAATTAAAAATGTAACTATGGAGAATAACAACTCTCTATAAACACTCCCATTAAGGCAAAGTTTTTCAACCATAGTGCTAGGGACATTTAGGCCAGATAATTCTTTGCTGTGAATGTGTGCTGGTTGGGGAGGAAGGGGTCCTGTGCATTATTGGGTATTTAGCAGCAGCCCTGGCCTCTACACACTAGGAGCCAGTAACACCTCGACCTAGTCGTGGCAACCAAAAATGTTTCCCAATATTATTGAATGTCTTCTGGTAGTCAAAATCACCCCCAGTAATTTGAGAACTACTTACCACATTAAGGAATGAAAATGACTTGTTTAATTTGTGAGTTTTAGGAGAAGATGGCTGTTTCTACCTTTTCCTCTTTGAGATCTGTTTCTTTGCAGAGAGCATACGCCCTGGCTCTTTCTTAATCCTGCAGTGAATTCAGTGGTGATGACTTTCCCTCTAAAGCCTGTGGATTTTCAACAACAGGTTGGTGTCAGGTAATCCATCACTGGTATGCTCTTGAACAAAATTCTCCAACTCTCTCAGACATTTTTATTTAAATACATCTCACTCCTCTCTCTCAGTGCTATTTTTGAAGCCTCAGCTGGTTTATTGAGTTGGAAAACTTGAGATATATCCAAGCTGTAGAATTTGTAGAATTGAGGTACCTCTTGGTCTCCTTTGCTGGATTCTCTTTTGCAATCTAACCTGAATGACGAAGTGTTCAAGGGCTCTCTGATTGGTCTTATTATTTTCTCTGTCTTCATTCATTGCTTATATGATCTCATCTAGGCTCACTAGACAAGTCCCATTATTTTTCCAATGACCTCCAGTCTAGTGAATCTAAATGGTTTCCTCAAAATCTTCACTTGCATATCTAATAGGTATATCAAATACTGCATATCTGAAAATAAACTTCTAATTTCCACCCCACCACACTCCTTTTCCCATCGTCTGCCCCCTCCTAGTAAATGGCTACTTCATTTTACCCATTGCTCAAGTCAAAGTTTTCTAATTCTTTTTTTTTTTTTTCTCTCATCCTCCATAGCAATCCATTAGAATATCCTGTTCACTTATCTTCAAAATATTCCCATAATTTCACAACTTCTCACCACCCTTACTATGACTACCTTGATACCTTCCACCAAATTCTTGCTTGGAATTCTAATAGCTTCTGACTAATGCTATGCTGGCCTCATTGCATTCCAGTTTTCACACCAAATCCCATGTGATGTGTTTAAAATGTAAGTCTTACTATTCATTTAAAAATGTAAGTCTTACTATCTGCTCAAATTCCCCAATGGCTTCCCTTTTTACCTTTATACCAAGTAACAGCCAAAGTTCTCACTGTGGCCTACAAGGCTGTATGTGATCTTCCTTCTCTCCCCATCTTTAATCTCATCTTCTTACTCTACTCCAGCCATTTACTCTGGTCCTTTATATGCTGTTTCCTCTGCCTTGAATGAACTCTTCTCAGGTAGACACAAAGTGCTCTTCATTACTTCCTTCAAGTCTCTGCTTAAATGTCACTTCCTCAAAGAGGCCCTCCTTGAACACTTTACCTGAAGTAACTTTCCCACCCTCGCTCTTGCCTCTTTCTTTTTGTTCCATTGCACTAATCATAACCTGACAAATTATACATTTATATCTTTATAAGTATATATATATATATATTTTTTTTTTTTTTTCTCCTACAACATATATATTTCATTAAAGCAGGTATTGTGCTTTATTTTCTGTTTGATGACTTGTGTTAAAGCAGTGACTGCCACAGGCTCCCAGGACATAATTGGTAAAATAGACAATAAATGAACTTCTTAAAATGTGTTGAACAGCACAGATAAACTGAGATGGAAAATAGAATAGGAAATGGAAGTTCAGCCTAGGGTATAGTGGCCTTGTCGTTTACATAATAAAAGTGCTCTTTTGACCTATTTCTCAGCCTTCTAACAGCAAAATCAAAGTTATCCAATAGTGGGTCCAAGGGTACACACATAGACACAGAGGATAGGATTATAGGAACAGTGTGATGAAGTAGTCATAGGCCTGCTCTAATAGACTGCTAATACCCCCCCACCCCCCAATAGTGATGTCCAAGTTTTGCTTAACTATAGACTAAAAAAGTTAAAGAGAATATATAGCTGGAGAAATTTGGAATAGTGAATCCACTTTCCCCTGACTTCATGCTTCTATATAGAAACTGGTGATCTTTGCTGTTTTTTGTCTTTGTAGTTGTACCTGTCCAGGGGAAAAGATGAATTATCTGATTGGTGTAGCTTAGACTTGCCCACTATTTTCTCTTTGAGAACTCAGAAAACCTGAGCTTAGGCCTGCTCTAGACCTTTTAGTAAGGCTAGCAGTAAAAGTCCCAACCTTATGGGAAAAGAACTACAGTTTTTGAGGGTAGATATGACTATTTAAAGGATGTACAATTAGCAACTCTATGAGGATAACAGTCCAAAGCCATGTGCTCATATTAGCCACGATTAGTAATAAAGGTCCTACTTGGATCTCCAACTGCCTGTTTGATCATTTGTCATTCTCAGTTCTAATGCAATGCAGAAATCCTGCAAGAGGGAGAGCTATGTAATTCATTAGCTCCTTCATTCCAACTACTTCATGTTTTTGCCAATTTTAAAATGGATTAACCATTTATATTTTTCAGGTTTGTTAAAAATAATATGATACGGAGGAGTACTAATAAATGGTGGGAGCAGCTCAAAATATTTGTTCTCAAAGGAAGTTCTGTCTGGTTGTACCAAATCAGCCTGGACATGTTGCAGCAAAGTTATAGCGCACCATCCTAACCTTTGTGAGTCCTCCTGAATTCCACAAGTTTTCATGAAGCCTGCAAATTCCTATGATGCCCAGTTCCTATACATTTTTTTTAAAAATTTGAATTAATATGGATTAATTCACCAAAATCAAATATATATTGCATGTAAATTTTACTTTAGTAACTGTGGACAAATATATGAAATTGGGAGTTATGGAAAAGAAAGAAAGAGAAAAGTTTGGCAGATCAAGAGCAGATGTTTTTGCAATGTAGACATAAAAAACATATTGAAGGCACAGAATGCAGTGGGGAGTAAACAAGAACTGTTTTCATTTTCCTTCAAGTACTGTCTTCAAATATGCTTTTTCAATTATACCTCCCTTTCTCTTTAATTACGTCTTGAGCAGGTACCATGGTTTTCAGGCCCCTTTCCGTTATGGCATTACTTTCATTTTTATACTATAGGTGCAGTTTAAATATTAAAGTTTTCAATGTTTTCAAATTTAGGCTTGAAGGCATTTAGTCCAACTCCATGCCCATCTCCAGCTTAGGTCTGACAAGTGGCTACGAGACCCATCACGGGGAAGGGGTCAGATACGTCGTTAACTCCACTTTTCTTCCTCACCCTTCCTTTCCCTCTCCCTCTTCTGCCTTTCCCTTCCTTCTCAGATATATTGATACTGAGGAGGAGAAATGGGAGAAAAACAGCAAAATCATGTATTGTTTGACCATTGGTCCCTTTTGTGTGGAGAGAGCTTACATGATCACTTGACGCCTGCTCATGGGTCACACATCATCATGCACACTCTGTGTAATATACTGGAACCCCCAGCTTCTATTCCTGGAGGTCTGCCAGCTACTTTTTACTACTGGTATCCCCTTATCATACAGGCAGAGTCCCATGCAGGGTCCCTTCAGGATGGCTCCCAGCCTGGCCAGCTTCCATGAGCCCCATTTGAACCCATGGGAGATGCATGTGTCTTGGCCACACCAGTGAGTGCACACTTGCATGCTGCTGCTCTCCTAGATCTCCCTGCTGCTGCTCCACTCAATATCCCACATCCAAAATTCTGATAGGAAGCAGGCACATGACCCCAAAGTACAGGGTTGAGGAGGATGGCTAAACATGTCAAGTTTTCTTAAACAATTCTCTCACTTTTACTTCCCTCAGTACATTAAGCACTGGCTCAGGGTTTGCGATGTTTATGCAGCTACCTCCACCTCTTGGCATGGGGCAGGGGAACACTTACTTTTCTACCCTACTAAAAGAGGAAGAGCTTTTCTAAAGGCTCAAGATCACTGATGAGGTGACGATCTTAGGAACATCTTATGGACCTCTGAGAAGCTCCACAAAGTCTTATTACACTCTGAGGTCTGGAAGCTCCTCCGCTGCTGTGCAGGGTCGTCTGTTGTCAGCTCAATGTCTTCCCATCCCCTGTCACAGTATCCCTTGGGTTTCAAGGAAGAAATTTAGGAACCATATTTCCCAGAATTGTTTGCCCGCACAGTGTGGGCTTGACTCTATCAATCACAGGTTAGAAAAATGGAAGACAGACAAGACCAAGGCCATTATTCTCTGGTGAGAGCTGTGGACAGGTAAGCGGGTATTGGCAGGTGGCAGACAGAGGGGTTTCCCAGCAGCCTCAGGCATCGTCCCACTCCTTTGGGTGCTATAGGCAGCTGGAGTCTTTGACCGCATTTCCCTGCAATCCTTGCCCTTCCAAATTTGCTGAAAGCCAACAGTGACTTTCATGAACATCATTCTCCTGTCACTGCAACAGTTGTGATGTCTGTGAAAACTCTTAAGTCTCTTTTTACTCCAAATTCTAGGAGTGTCTTTTTCTTTCCTGTAAAACACTGACTGATGCAGCAATTTTCTTTAAAATGTAGAGACACGTGGCTCCAGTTACTCTCCATTTAGGAACTCAACCTGAAATTCTCAGACAATGGCATCTGGTTACATAGCCTGAGGGAAAATCAAAACTTTACAACCCTGATTGTCAGTTCAGGCAGCAGAGATCCTGGGTAAAAAGCAATGGAGTCAGGCCAGTGTTTTGTTGTATACTCTGGTCATATTATTTCACAATAATCATTGTTTGGGGGTTTGAAGACTGAATAAAAACTCTTGAGCACACTTTGGTATTTCCCACCTTAACCATGTTGTGTAATATATGTTAATGATACTATTTACTCCAAATTTTCTTCCTCTGGAATCATAACTAGATATCTCAGGTAATTGGACCTCAGCTGAGGGATAAAGTGAAAGAAGAATATTTTTGAGGACCTCATGGGAATCAAAACCAACATTCAAAATATTTGCCCAATCATCTGGTTAGAAATCACAGAGAACTGAAGTGTCATTCAGGACACATGTCATTCTGGTAGTCAACAGCAGACTAATGACCCAATAGTCATAGTAGCAATTGTGTCCTCAGAAACAGGCTCCTGCTGCTCTGTCAGGATCAGGTACTTACTGGCTTAGTTTTACCTCATCTGTCTCATTTCTCTCCCTACTGTCCTCTTTACATCATATCATTTGCTATATTGCCTTTGTTAATTTTTTGCTGTATGTTGTTTCCACAATGCCATCCCTTCGATCTAGAAAAGGGAGGGTGTGATTGGTTCAGCATAAAGAATTTGGGGACTGACCCATCATGGCAGGTCACCACAAAGGCTGATGACTGGTTTAGAGTTGATTGCTTTTAAATCAGTCATCAAACCTCTTCTACTCACCTGTCCAGGAAAGCAGGTCCATGAGGCACCAACCGTAGCAACTTAAGTGCATTAAATAATCTAGATGTTATTCAGAAGAGTGCCTTGGATGTGGCTGGCTGAAAGAGGAATACTGAAATATTCTCTGAGACAGACAGCCACTACATCTCTACCGTACTGTCTGTGGTAAGATTATTTAGCTAGTAATCATAAAAACCAAAAGCTATAAAGCCATAATTCCTTGATACTAAGGAAGCATCTATTGCATGATGTCTCATAGATTTAATAAGAGTCTTCTGGAAAGAAAGAAAAGAAAGAATATGGCTAGCACATTTATTTGACATACTAATATGTTAGGTGACTTCAATATATTCATATTCAGATGTAAAAAAAAGGCTTTCGGACTGAATACTTATGACTACTGTCAGCTGGATCTGGATCTACACTAAAGTGAACACTGAGCAGAGGGAACCTTGTGGGAAACTGACTTCCTGTTGTTTCCACAGCAGCCTCACATACATATCATGTCACTGGTTCCACTGGATCTGGTGACCTAAAATAAGTAAAATGTGGTCAGGGCTATTGTGAAGTTTAAGTCAATTAACATTTTTACAACAAATGCAAAACACTACTGTAAATAGCTGATTGTTCCTTTGTATGGAGTAAGCCTGAAAACTTAGTAAAAATGTATACGGTTATAGGAGATAAATTCTCACCTCTTGTAGACAATGAGGAGATGGAAGAAAATCACACAGGCCAGCTCAGGTTGTTTTCCTTTGTATGGAGTAAGCCTGAAAACTTAGTAAAAATGTATACGGTTATAGGAGATAAATTCTCACCTCTTGTAGACAATGAGGAGATGGAAGAAAATCACACAGGCCAGCTCAGGTTGTTTCTCTACACAAACAGAAATCATCCACAAAAAAAAAAAAAAAAAAGACATGGTTTTCGAAGATCATTCAGTATAAGAAAAATACAGTATTAAACCAATGTAAGAAGATATATGACTAATTTAAAGCTAAATGACTAATTTAAATCACTCCAACAAAAGTTGGCTTTTTTTTAACATGTTCACTATTGTCAAAATAAACAAATACATCATCCATCGCTTAACGACAGCGATACATTCTGAGAAATGCATCTGTAGGCAATTCTGTCTCTAGGCAAACATCATAGATGCACTTATAAAAACCTGTTTGTTATAGCCTACTATCCACCTAGGCTATAGGGTGTAGCCACGTCATATATACAGTCTGTCGTTGACTGAAACATCATCATGCATACATGACTGCAACAGCAGTCTAATGAAAAAGTCTAGAATTTTCTCATGGAACATAGGAGCCTTGGGAATTTTTCTTCTCTTACCTCTTTAAGGTATGGACCTTAATAGATCAGGCTTCCCTCAGCGGGCAAGTACAGAGCCAAACCTGAGCTTTCCATCTGTGTTTAAATGGCCATGCATGTTTCACCACTTGTTATCTTTCGTTCCTTCTCTTCTTTGACAATCATAACAGAAAAACCTGGAAAAAATTTTGTTCCTGCCTTTAGACCTCTGTATATCAGAAAATATTTATTTTTATAAATATGCAATACTTACTTTTGTAAGCAATTGCTTCTTCATTTTTTTTTTAGTTTAACTAAATTTAGTTTATTTAGTTTAAATAACTAAATAGTTTGATGTTATCTCCTTTGCAACTCTTATTTATAATTTGGATTTAGTGATTAAAGGTTGCTTTTAAACTAATATAAGATTTCATTTATGGTTAGCAGCAGTAATGTAACACTACAGAGTGCTTCTTATATGCCAAGCATTATGATAAGAAATTTGTAAAGTATTACCTCTTTCCTTTTCACAAAGGAAGAAACTATGGCTTAGAGATGTTAGGTAAATTGCATGTGATCACAGACAATAAGTGAGAAATCTAGAATCTGAATGTAAAAAAGACTGAATCTAAAGCTGGCACTCTTATTATGCTATACACTTCTCTAACAGATATTGTTTGCTTGGATTTATTGCATGCTTTTATTGTTAAAAATTTCTATTATTTGTAAGTAATTGTGTTTTGGAAAATATTCCAACCAAATCACTTTTCAATTAATTAAATATAAATTGTTTGTGCAGAGCATTTTTGTTTTGGTAAGCACAGTACAAAATATTAAGTATTCATTCATTTGCTTTTCATTTCCAAAATACATATTGAAAATAATATCATGCAAAGAACATTAGTTGAACATAGCATGCATTTATGATTTGCTCATAGTAGATTTTCAAAAAGTCTGCAAAAATAAATTTTAAATTTTTTGATAGTTTTAAACTTCTGAATAAAGATGTTAATGATGATTAAAATTTTATTATTGGAACAATAACTTTAACATGGGAATGATGCAATTTAGAGAAACTGAATAATCTATATTCTTTGTTACCTTGAAAAGCACATAGGAGCTTTTGCGTATAAAATTTTATTACACATATAATTTGATTTAGTTAGTATATTTATCAATATCCCTCTGTCAAATGGTCTCCTCTGCTTCCCCATCTCATTAATATTAGGTTGGGGAGAACCACTTAAGATGGTGTCACCCAAAAATACTCAAAACAGCTGTTTCCACCCTACGTGAAATAAAAAAGAAAAGGAACTCATAACCACAACAGAACTCCATACCACTGGTCCCTTCTGAAACCCTACTTTATGTATTAAGGGAACCAATAATTGTAAACCTAAAAATCACTTAACTAACATAAGGATTTAGCAGCTCCCATTGGACAGTTAACTTTCACCTCATTAGCCTAAGCCCCAGCCAGTCGGAACAACACAACTCACCACAGGAAGCCCAACCCCTGGTGTGAGGTCAGGACGTGTCCCATACCTATGCCCCCATTGCATCACCGGTGCCAATAAACTCCTTCAAGCTTGATTTCTTATCTCAGTACCAATTCTTTCCGAGCCTTTCACTTAACATAAAATGCAATTTTTAATGTTCTTAATATTTTCTTATATTTTATCTTCTATTCTGATATTGTTCTCAGTGAGCCCAAACAATTTCAAATCGTACTTATAAATGGCGATAGCAACACAATGACATCATACTTTTTACTATGATATATTACAAGATTAAAGAAATTAGGGAATTCAAAGTTATTTATATGCATCAATTGATTTTTCTTTCCTATATATTTATTTTACTTTTGTTTTGAGATAGTTCAAACCTACAGAAAAGTTGATATAATAGTAAAATAGAAAAATTCACTTACGGGCTGAGCCCGTGGCGCACTCAGGAGAGTGCGGCGCTGGGAGCGCAACAGCGCTCCCCCTGCGGGTTTGGATCCTATATAGGGATGAACAGTGCGCTCACTGGCTGAGCGCAGTACGGCCGGTCTCAAAGAAGGACAAAAAAAAAAAAAAAAAGAAAAATTCACTTACACCTTAAAACACATTCATCATTTGTTAAAACCTGTCATGCATGTTTCCATCTTTTCTGCCTCTTTCTCTAAACACACACACACACACACACACACACACACACACACACACACACACACACAGTGCCTTTTGGCTACAATACAATAATAGGCTTAGGCCATCATAACATTTTACATCTAAATACTTCAGCATGCTTCTTCCAAAAACAAGGGCATTCTGTAAAACCACATCACTACTACCTAAGAAAACCAACATTGATTAAATAACATCAACCAACACATTGCTCATACCCAAATGTTCTCAAATGTTCCCAGAATATCCCCTATAGGTGGTGGTGGTAGTGGTGGTTGTTTCAATTTCAGGACCAAGCAGAATTCACACCATAAGTTTGGCTACTATGTCTCTTTCATCTACATCAATCTGAAAGTCTTTTCGCCTGCCGCATTTCTTCATTTCAAATTGAAATAGCTAGCCAAATTGTACTAAAGATCATCCCACGGCCTGGGTGTGTCTGAATGCTTCCTCCAGATAAAGTTCAGGTAAAAGGTATGAAAGCAACCTTACATGACATTGATGATGCTGTACCCTTCAGGAGACACATAACTTCATATCAGGAGGCACATCAAGTGCGAACGTCCCACGATTGGCAATGCTAAGTTCAACCACTTGATTAACATAGTGATAGCTAGACCTGTCCATTGTAAAAGCATATCTTCTAATTCAATCCTTCCCTGAAAACCTTCTATCAAATGGCTTTCACATGCATTGCTGATCTTGCTTGGATCCATTGTTTTTCTGGGGGTAACAAATGGTGGCGTTCCATTTCTGTCATTCCCTCTGTTTGAATCAGCTGGCATTCTTCTGTAGAGGACAGCTTTTTCTTTTCTTCTCAAATTTGGCTGTCTCTCATTTCATTTTATTATTAATATTGTTCATTTGGTATGATTATACACCTGTGGATCTTTATTTTAAATTCACTGTGTTGCAATCTGTTTTTTATTTTATTTTATTTTTTTGATACTCATTCCAAATGTGGCCAGTGGGGGCACCTTAAAATTAGTTTCTGCTTCCTTTTGCAGGAACCCTTCTTTTTTTTTTTTTCCAGTCTGGACAAGAAGCTCTGAGTTCACTTTGGACTTTCTCTTTCCTAGATAGGAAATCCACCGTTTTTCCCTGTAAGCAGTGACTTCTTATTAAAGGGAAATGGTATTTCACCAGGGAAGTTGCATGTGCTCTTTGATGATGTCACTGTTTCTCTGTAGTTTCAGTGGACTGGGCAAGAAAAGTTTTGTGTACAAATTTTTACAAGCATAAAAATCTCAAGTTCTTACAGATACTTTCAAATTAAATTCCACATTACAGGATGTTTGTCTTTATTTTTTATTCTATATCTGTATCTCCTTTTCCCATACTTTCCCAACATCATCTATATATTAACTCATTTCCTTTATCACTCAATTCACCTAGCGTACTTTCAGAATTAAAACACAATGTTATTAAATAAAGCTCAATATTTCTGTTTTGGGGTGTTTTGTTGGGTGTATATATATTTTTCCTTTTCTCTTTGTCATAAAAAGTAGCAGACAACATACATTCTTTTGAACCTTGCATTTTTCCCCCTTAAGATAGCCTGAAATTCTTTCTATATTGGTTGATACAGCTTTATCCTTCTTATGGTCCTAATATAATACTACATTTTGAGAATATTCTATAATTGATTCAGCTAGAATCCAGTAAAGATTGTTTTTAATATTTTCTATTACAAATAATGTAATAATAAATAACTATGTGCATATGTTGTTTTACATTTGAAGAGGTATGTTTTTGGAATAAATTCCTAGAAGTGGGATTGCAGATCAAGGGGCAAATACATATATGATTTTGTTGTATTGTGTTAAATTTCTCTCTGTATGGATGGTATCATTTTGAATGCTGGCCAGCTGTGTGTGAAAAGGTTTATATCCACACAACCTCAAGTTTTTAAATTTTTCCTAACTTGGGTGTTGAGAAATAGTATCTCATTGAGGTTGAAATCTGCATTTCTTTTATCATGCAGTTCCCATGGCTTCATTTTCTATTTTTAGCTCTATGCAAGCGGGTTTTATTCTGTTAAGACTATTTGCTATACCATTTTAAAGAATAAAATGCATTAAACATTCTTACAAGAGTAATATTACACTGTTTACACACAGCCTTTTAGAAGTTCCTTTACAAAGAGGGCACACGTAAGGAAGTATCTTCCCTAATATGCTGTGAATTGACCAATAGCATTTAAAAAAATGATAAATGAATGACTAATATAATTGAATCCAAATAGTAATGTTATTCATTTGAACCCCAAATGCTTATGATTTCTTGCCAGTGACAAATAACTTTATACACAATATTAAATATTCCCTTCCATTAAGCATTTGTCTTTAAAAGCAAATTTATACTCACCACATCATCTCTCACTCTCTGCTCTAATTTAATTCAGACCACTTATGATTATTGTGAGCAATTATTTTTTAACAATTTCTTACTAAATCCCATATGGTAATGATTAAAACTTGAAAGCTTTAAAAGAAAAAAAATGCAAAAAGAAATATTTTAAATAAGTTTAAGAAGCCTGTTTTGGGCCCTGGTTGTCTCCTCAACCCCCATCAAAGCCCCATGCAAAGTTCCCCAATGGACTCATTTCCTTCTGAAATGAATGAAAAAGTCTTCTTATATTCTTCAGCTTCTTTTGAAGAGAAAGGCTTTATTTAAAATAATTGATTTATTTTTGAATCTACAAAATGCTGATGCTTAGACACATTCAACAGAACTAATATATTGTCCCTGACTTATTTTTCCACTTGTTTATAAAATGTTGAGTTTTCATTAAGTCTAATAGCCATTTCACCTTTACTCTGTTACTTTCTGTTCTAATATAAAGTCTTTGAATATATGAGGCCTGAAACTGCAGGGAACTTTCACCATAAAAAAAATAAAAATCATAACACATATCCTGTTGATTCAGTTGATTTTCAACAGTTGTGCTCTTCACGAAATGCATCAAGGTGCAAGTCGAGAGATAAATATCAATTACATCATCCCCAAACTGGGAAAAATTGACACAGCCTAGTTGTAAATATTTACACAAACCCATTTCCCTCAAAAAAGCACAGAAAATGAAAAAGACATAGAAATAAAAAAATCAATATAAAGAATAGATTTTGCATAATAAAGTTCAACTACTTTGTTAAAGCACGTATCTCCCTACAAACAGAAAAAGAGGAAGCTAGTGACAGACAGAATGAATGAAAAACTTGGTACAGACTGTGATAGTCTTTATGGTGGCTGTGATCTTCCTGCAAGAAATTTTGGTTTCTTACTCCAGGTTTGAAAGTAATGACCACGATCTTAAAGAGATTAAAAGCTGTTTCCATTTTAAAATTTAGGTAGAAAATTGGGCAAAATTATAGATGTAACATAAGTACACATATTGCTATGCTTTGCCTTAAATGGTTGATGCAAATATTTCAAGAACCAGTGATTGACAACTTGGATCAGATTCTAAATTGTAAATGGGAAGTTCTGATGCTGTCAAAATCATTAAGTTATTTTTAATCGGACAGTTTAAAAATGATGTTTATTTCAAAAATTAAAACAGTGATATACTCTGTTTTGGTTAGAGTAATCATGTTAACCACATATTACTGTACTGAAGATTAATACTTAGTAGAAAATTATTTAATTACAAAAATAAAGTAGAAGAGCCTCCTACTAGTGTTAGGTATGATAAAGTAAACAAATAGTACCATTTAATTTTTATAAATCCTTGCTTATGAAAATGTAGCATAAATTTATTATTTTCTCCTTTTGCTATTCATATCCTGTTTAATAATATTCCTATTAAGATATATATCTTTTTAGCTTTAAAACTGTTTAAAGTTTTACTTTGTGTTCTCATATTTTTAAATAATCAGTTTTTGTAAATGTTCGATAAGCCCTTTACAGAGCTAGGGCTAGGGTCTGGAGCTCATAGACCACTCAGGCCTGTTCACAAACCCTTCACTCACAGATCTATGAGCTAGGTACCCAGAAAAAGTTCTTTGGAGACTTTGTTGAAGAAAGAATAGTCATTATTCAGCACATACACCACTATGAGCTAAGTAGTATAGAGAGAAACTCAAAAATTCAACTGCTAGGGCAAAGTTCAGAGAAAAACTGAGCAGCTGCCAGAAGAGTAAGCATGTTCTATTTTTAGACATGAGCTCTCTGCTGGCCAGCCTGCTTCACAAACTCAAGAACACACAATAGCAATTAACTAAAAAGATACATTGGTGCACATGTGCACTAACTCTACCTATACACAACTTTTTTACAAGAAATGTCAGGGAGCCTGACTAAATTATCCTATTTTTCCCACACACTTGAAAATAAACTTTGTTTTATCTTTACAGGATACACAATTCAATGCATGACAATTAGTATGACTTTGCTAATTATTAAAGTAATGCTACCTGTTATAATTTGATCTGCCCTGGTGTGAGTTGTAGAATAAGTCTCTAATTATTTATAGAGACTTCAGGATTAGCATCACATGTAAATAGATGGGAAAAATGTAATTCCCATCCTTGAAATATATTGAATAAACTAAAAATCAATGATTTTTTGACCCATTATTAAACAGAGCAAGCCGAAACCCCCAAATCTGGAGAGATAGTCATATCCAGAAAGATACAGCTCCAGAGATTTGCTTACCTGAAGAAATCGTAGGAATCCTTGAACTAATAAAACAGATAAGTAGTAATTTTGAGAAACTACTGGAGGTGGAGTACAGAGTAGCTTGAAAGTGAGAAACTTCTGGGAGTTGCAGTCATACGGGGGCCCCTACACTTGTTCAGACTTTTACTCTATTACTCCATAAACCTTCCAGATTCTCATGGTGAGATTTCAGAAAGGTCCTCTGATGGTGCTAGCTGGCGAGGTGGAGAGCAACCATCTTGAACTCTACCTAGACTTTTCTCCCTAGCAAATTCCTAATCTCTAGGGGAAAAGAATTCACCAGGAGGCAATTCTGAAAACTTTTCCCAGTTGGAAAAAGGGAATTTGGCCCCAGCTCCAGTCTTCCTACACCATCTATGGAGAAAAAAAAGAAAAAAACAAAAACAAAAACAGGGAACAGGGCTTCAAGAAAATATGTAAGAAATATTGCAGCCAGGAAAGGGAATAGGAAAACGGGGAAAAGAAATCCACACCTCTGGAAGAGAGGGAAAAACATTTGTGGAAACTACACTAACATGACACAGGCCCACGTTGCTGGAGACCAGCTCCTCAGGACTCATTGGACCTGAATAGGTGGTGTGGCATCGGCAAGGAAAAAAGAGAAAGGCAGACCATAAATGTCTAGTGCAAGTGTGGACAACAACCACATGAATCTTGCTTTATTTATATGTTTTACTTAATCTTTTACATGATGATTTATCTTTAAATCAAAACATTTCTTATTTCATCTCTATAGAAAAAGAAAAAGAAAAATGTTCCAAAGCACTCATGCTGTGAGAAAAACACCCACTCATGCATCGATAGTTCACCCCAAAGCCTGTGGCTTGTGGCCAGGAAACTATACAATAGCAACATGCTTGGCTTTAAAGCATCAGACTTTTGGTCTGAATCATAAACATTTACCTTCTTAGCTTACAATTTAACCCTTTTTAAATCTTTCTTATACTTACTACACTTAATTTTAGTAACATTGATTAGTTATGGTTAACAATTTAATATTGCTTATACTCTATATTGATCATTTTAATTTATAATCAAAATCACAATGTTTATACCTTTTATTTCCCTGTCAACAATGGACTCCAGGAACAGCACAGGGGACAAAGTGAGAAGTCAAATGACCCTTCTTAGGTTTGTTAAAATACGCTGCATCATTCCAATCCCGGAATGATATGTTCTTGGTGAGTCAAGTGAAGCAGTGTGAACAAAAAAAATCAGTAACAGGTTGTGATCAATTAGTTGTAAACACCACTGCACTCAGACCCACCATCTCCCTAGGAGACGTGGATAGAATTTTTAACACAATAACTTCATTCCACATGCAGAAGAGTGTGATCTCAACTATAGAGCTAGTTATTTTAAAATTATGGGTCAATGCACACACCACTAACAGGAAAGATCAACAATAAAATTAAATTGAGCCAACCCATACCAGGAACATGCATCAAAAATACCTTTAGTACTGACAATGCCTTTTAAATAAACCAATTAATTTTGATGAATTTTTAACATGTCCCTTGAGAAACCTCAGGGCCCTCAGAACCTCCCAAAGCCATACTAAGCCAAAAGGTGAGGCCTTTTAATTCTGGGAAGCCATGTCAAGCAACCAAAGGTGAACAAACAGGAAATTCCACGGAGTCATGCCACATACACGGGACCCCCTGCAGCCTAGCTGAACAAGGGGTGTCATTCCTCAGGCTCCCAAGCCGTTCCCTATAGAAGGATGGCTCTCAACACCACATAGATTTAAACTTAAGAAGATTATGGAATATTCCCTCTCCTCTACACCCTACCACATTTACAACCCTCTAGTATTTTAAGTGGATTACAGATGAAAGAACTGCAAAGTACGGATCTCAGAGGAGCATCAATTTAAAATTATTAACCTAATTTTCCCAACCTTAGGCAACTGGAGAGAGAAGAGCAAATTAAAACTAAATCAAGAGAAAGAAAGAAAGAAAGAAAGAAAGAAACATTAGAGAAGAAATCAATGAAGTTAAAAACAGGAAACAATAGTCTAAATGAATAAAACCAAAAGCTGGTTCTTTGAAAAGATCAATAAAATTGATTAACCTTTAGCCAAGCTAACCAAGAAAAAAAGAGAGGCAACACAAATTGTTAATATCAGAATTGAAATGGCATTCACCACTACTGATCCCAAGAACATTAAGTGGATAATAAGGAAATACTGTGAACAACTCCATGCCCATGAATTTGATAAATTCAATGACAAGAGCCCATTCCTCAAAAACAAAAAGAAAAAAACAAAAAACACCAAAACTCATTCAAGGAGGAATAGATTACTTGGATAGCCCTATATTTATTAAGAAATTGAATTACTAGTTAAAAACCATCCACAAAAGATAACACGAAGCCCAAAGAGTTTCACTGGTGAATTCTACTAAGCATTTAAAGAAGAAATAATAACAGTTCTACAAAATCTGTTCCAGAATATAAAAGAGTGAATATTTTTTTGGCTAATTTTATCAGGTCATCATCACACTGATACCAAAACCAAAAAAGACATTACAAGTGAAGGAAACTACAACCAATATCTCTCAAGAACATAAATGTAAAAGTCTTTAACAAAACACTAACAAGTCAAATCCAGCAATGCAAAAAATAAAGAGATAAATACATCACCACTGATTGCCATTCATTCTAGCAATACAAGTCTGGCTCAATGTTTATAAATGAGTCAGAGTAATTCATCATATTAACAGAATGAATAAGAATAAGCATATGATTATATCTGTAGATGCAGAAAAATCATGAAATTCAACACACATTTATGATTAAAAATTCTCAGAAAACTAGGAATAGAAAGGAACTTCCTTAACCTAATAAATTGTATACAGAAAAACCTACAGCTAAAGTTAGACTTGCTGTTGAGAAACTAAACACTGTCCTCCCAACAAGGCAAGAATATCCTCTCATCACTCATCTTCAAAGTTGTATGGAGGCCTCTCTTGCTGTTAAAAAAGTAATACTTATTTGTTTGTGACTGAGAGCCTGAATTTTACGTTGAAATGATGAAGTTGTTTGGGATCTAATGTTTATTTGCATTTGGTTCTCTATTTTTAGAAACAGATAGATAAAGGAGTTATTAAGAAATTATTCAATGATAAATCTATCAGTGAGAAATAAAAACCCTGAAAATAGTTATACCTAATAAAAAAATTGTATAGAAATCCTAGTTATTACAATATGGCAAGATACATAAACAAAAGGTGTACAAATTGAAGCGAAGAAACACAGCTATCTTTATTTGTGGATAACATGACAAAAATCACCCCAAAACTTCCAGAAAAAAACATCTCAAAACTTTTCAATTAGTAAGCAAGTATTGCAAGGTTGTGGGATACAAGGTTAATAAATAAAAGTCAATTGATTTTCTGTATGTCATCAACTTCCACTTGAAATTTGAAATTAAAAAAAATATAAAACACTGTAACTAGCACCTGTCCTCTCAAAATACTGAAGTATAAATCTAATAAGTATGTGCTGGATCTATATGTAAAAATTATAAGTCATTAATAAAAGTAATCAAAGAAAATCTAAATAAATAGATATTCTGTGTCCATGGATTTAAAGACTCAATGTTGTTAAAATCGTCAATTCAAGTCATTAATAAAAGTAATCAAAGAAAATCTAAATAAATAGATATTCTGTGTCCATGGATTGAAAGACTCAATGTTGTTAAAATCGTCAATTCATGTCTGGAGCCAGAATACTGTCTTGTCTCCATTTCTCGCATCTCTTGTCCCATCCAATTCCCACTCCCCCCTCCAGGGTCTGCGTTGAATATCCCGCGGGTAGGGACAAATTCATATCAAGTCTATCTGTAGATTCAATGAAGTTGCAAACAAAATCTTAGCAAGATTTTTTAAAATCTACAAATTGCTTTTAAAATTTATGTGCAAACTCAAAGGACCTAAAGTAGTAAACAGAATTCTGAAAAAGTACAATAAAAGGAAAGCATCACATTCCTCAATGTCAAGACTCAATACAATGTTGAGATTTCAGGACTTCAATTGATTTCAGCAATCAACTGTAATGAAGTCAGCATGGTGTTAGCAAAAGAATAAATACACTGACTAAAGGAATGAAATGGAAACACCAGAAATATATACAGAAATTATGTGCCCTTACTGCTCTCTGACAAAGGTGCAAAGGCAATTTGATGGTGAAAGGATAGTCTTCAACTGGTGCTGGAACAATAGGACAACCATAAACAAAAGATAATCCTAGACACAGACCTCACATCTTTCACTAAGATTAATTCAAAATGAACCAAATACCTAGATATAATGCAAAATATAGAACTTCTAGAAGAAAATAAAAGAGTAAATCTGCATAGCTGAGAGTTTGGTGATAAGTTTTTAAGATGAGCATTGATTCTAGGGCTGAGACAGGAAATATACAAGATGAATCATTGAGCATTTTGTCCTGCCAGAAGGTAAGGTAATACTCAAAATGAAAACACTGGGGGTATGTCAAAGGGACACAGGCACCAACTGTAAAAGCCTCCAGTGGTCAGGACTGGAACAATTTGAGCAATAAAATAAGAAGTACATAGTATTAGATTATAACAGAGTATAAGTAAGAATCCGTGTGCTGGGCTATTATAAACAAAAGATTGAATAAATAAATAAATGGGGAAGAATGAGCAAATCTTCTACAAAGAAGTCCAGTGACTTTCTACCAAAAAGCACATTATGGAAAGAGAGGGATAAAAGTAACTTTCAAGTGGACAAATCCAACAAACACATCCTTTGACGGGTGATAAAGATTAACATCATTAAGTATAAGTCATGTTAACAGCAGGTACCCTTGATATGATGTGACAAGAATGGCATTTTTTATCACTAGTCTTCCTCCCCCAAACCCATAAACATTGTGTAACCATGAGAAAAACATCAAACAAACCCAATGGGAAAGACATTCTACAATGTACTTGGCTATTACTGAGCACTGTCAAGGTCATCAGGTAGAAGGGAAGCCTAAGCAACCAACTCATCAGCTAGAGGAGCCTGAGAAGAATAAATATAATGTAGTATCCTGGATGGAATTCTCCAACAGAAAAAAGACATTAGGCAAGAACCGAGGAAATCTGAATAAAGTATTGCTTTTAGTTAATAGCAATGGTCCATTAACTGTGAAAAATGTGCTATAGTAATTTTAACCACATTTCGTTTTTCCGGCTGCTGGCCAAGACTGGGATCTGAACCCTTGACCCTGTTGTTAACTAGCACTATGCTCTCCCAAGTGAATCTCAGCCCCTCTGCTGGTGTCCCCGGACTCCAGCGCTGGCCCCTGCAGGCTGCAGCACCTGCCCCTGCCCCGCTCCTGCCGGCAGCCCCGGCCCCATGGAGTCCGCCTGAGCCTCTGGGCTGCCCTCCCTGGGTCCAAGTTTCTCAGGAATGAAACCCGCACTGCCCTCTGGATGCCTACCCCAGCCTCGCTTCTTTTAGCCTTGGCTCCCACTTGGGAACCCCGGAGCGCTGCAGTGTCCTTGGGAATCTCGTCAGCCCAGGGTCAGCCCTCCCAGGATGGTTAGGAAAAGTTGTTTCCCAACCATTTCCTGATGGCCCATCGCTCCAGTCGTCAACGTCAGTCATTCCTGCCTTCCAGGCCAGCCAGGCAGAGGAGGGTTCCAGGACACCTTTGTCCTACTGAGGACCTCAGCAGCAGGGTAGGGAGGACGTCTGATAGCAGGAAGATCAGACCTGAGCATGTTTAAAACTGGGTGGGGGATCAGTTTAAAACTGGGACCAGCACCAGTTGAAGACTATGGACAGTGTCAGCCAAGTCCACTGTCCCGTCCTTAGGCCAGGGCTCCTATGCAGAGCCCCACCTGAGCCACCAGATGTCCCCCCACAGGCCCGGTTTCCTGGCAGGGCTGGTGAGAGGGCTGCCCGCTCACGCAGAAGCTAGGCAGGGGCTTTTTCCTAAATTCTGCTGCCATGCCTTAAAAAAAAATATATATATATATATATATTTTTTTTTTTTTGATTAGTTATGGTTATAGAGAAATTCGGTGTGAAGTATATGGAGTCTATAATATTCCTGCAACTTCTAAACTTTTATTTCAGAAAAACTTAAAAGAAATTTTATTTTAGAAAATAACCTTTCTAAAACCATTATTTTAAAAAAACATCACTTCTATCCTTTTGATCTTTCCTGTAGTTTTTTTTCCCTATGAAATTTTAATACTGTTCTATTGGATGCATAAATATTTTCATTGTAGATTCTAATTTGTATCTATTTGAATTTCCTAATTTGTTTTTATTCATTTATGACACAAATTGAAAATTGTCTAAATCTTTATTCTTTCTTCATGTAATCTTATAGAATTTCTTTAAGGTTTAGTGGTCACTAAATATCTTACAATAATGATATTTTTTAACTTCTTAAAGTAATAGACGTTATACAAAAGAAAAACTCTTTCTGCCCTTTTGCAGAATAATTAGCAGCAATTTACTGACCAGGAACAATAATGCTTAAAATTGTTTTAAAGGATCTTTCACATTAAGACAAACATAAGAATGTGGATTTACAGAAAGGAAATATATGAAGGTATTATGTATCTGTACAAGAGAAGTGCTTTGTTTTCCATTATAATTTTTCGTAATTAGATTTGGTTATCCCAATTTGTTCTTTTGCTTTAACTTGAGAGCACTGTTCTCAAAATTCATTCTTAAATTTTCTAATGATATTTTTTAACTTCTTAAAGTAATAGACGTTATACAAAAGAAAAACTCTTTCTGCCCTTTTGCAGAATAATTAGCAGCAATTTACTGACCAGGAACAATAATGCTTAAAATTGTTTTAAAGGATCTTTCACATTAAGACAAACATGAGAATGTGGATTTACAGAAAGAAAATATATGAAGGTATTATGTATCTGTACAAGAGAAGTGCTTTGTTTTCCATTATAATTTTTCGTAATTAGATTTGGTTATCCCAATTTGTTCTTTTGCTTTAACTTGAGAGCACTGTTCTNTCCCATCCAATTCCCACTCCCCCCTCCAGGGTCTGCGTTGAATATCCCGCGGGTAGGGACAAATTCATATCAAGTCTATCTGTAGATTCAATGAAGTTGCAAACAAAATCTTAGCAAGATTTTTTAAAATCTACAAATTGCTTTTAAAATTTATGTGCAAACTCAAAGGACCTAAAGTAGTAAACAGAATTCTGAAAAAGTACAATAAAAGGAAAGCATCACATTCCTCAATGTCAAGACTCAATACAATGTTGAGATTTCAGGATTTCAATTGATTTCAGCAATCAACTGTAATGAAGTCAGCATGGTGTTAGCAAAAGAATAAATACACTGACTAAAGGAATGAAATGGAAACACCAGAAATATATACAGAAATTATGTGCCCTTACTGCTCTCTGACAAAGGTGCAAAGGCAATTTGATGGTGAAAGGATAGTCTTCAACTGGTGCTGGAACAATAGGACAACCATAAACAAAAGATAATCCTAGACACAGACCTCACATCTTTCACTAAGATTAATTCAAAATGAATCAAATACCTAGATATAAGGCAAAATATAGAACTTCTAGAAGAAAATAAAAGAGTAAATCTGTATAGCTGAGAGTTTGGTGATAAGTTTTTAAGATGAGCATTGATTCTAGGGCTGAGACAGGAAATATACAAGATGAAACATTGAGCATTTTGTCCTGCCAGAAGGTAAGGTAATACTCAAAATGAAAACAGTGGGGGTATGTCAAAGGGACACAGGCACCAACTGTAAAAGCTTCCAGTGGTCAGGACTGGAACAATTTGAGCAGTAAAATAAGAAGTACATAGTATTAGATTATAACACAGAGTATAAGTAAGAATCCGTGTGCTGGGCTATTATAAACAAAAGATTGAATAAATAAATAAATGGGGAAGAATGAGCAAATCTTCTACGAAGAAGTCCAGTGACTTTCTACCAAAAAGCACATTATGGAAAGAGAGGGATAAAAGTAACTCTCAAGTGGACAAATCCAACAAACACATCCTCTGACAGGTGATAAAGATGAACATCATTAAGTATAAGTCATGCTAACAGCAGGTACCCTTGATAGGATGTGATTGAATGGCACTTTTTATCACTAGTCTTCCTCCCCCAAACCCATAAACATTGTGTAACCATGAGAAAAACATCAAACAAACCCAAAGGGAAAGACATTCTACAATGTACTTGGATAATACTGAGCACTGTCAAGGTCATCAGGTAGAAGGGAAGCCTAAGAAACCATCTCATCAGCTAGAGGAGTCTGAGAAGACTAAATATAATGTAGTATCCTGGATGGAATTCTCAAACAGAAAAAGGACATTAGGCAAGAACCGAGGAAATCTGAATAAAGTATTGCTTTTAATTAATAGCAATGGTCCATTAACTGTGAAAAATGTGCTATAGTAATTTTAACCACATTTCGTTTTTCCGGCCGCTGGCGGAGACTGGGATCCGAACACTTTACCCTGGTGTTAACTAGCACTATGCTCTCCCAAGTGAATCTCATCCCCTCTGCTGGTGTCCCCGGACTCTAGCGCCGGCCCCTGCAGGCTGCAGCACCTGCACCTGCCCCGCTCCGGCCGGCAGCCCCGGCCCCATGGAGCACGCCTGAGCCTCTGGGCTACCCTCCCTGGGCCCGAGTTTCTCAGGAATGAAAGCCGCACTGCGGTCTGGATGCCTACCCCAGCCTCGCTTCTTCTAGCCTTGGCTCCCACTTGGGAACCCCGGAGCGCTGCAGTGTCCTTGGGAATCTCGTCAGCCCAGGGTCAGCCCTCCCAGGATGGTTAGGAAAAGTTGTTTCCCAACCATTTCCTGACAGCCCATCCCTCCGGTCATCAACATTAGTCATTCCTGCCTTCCAGGCCAGCCAGGCGGAGGAAGGTTCCAGGACACCTTTGTCCTGTTGAGGACCTCAGCAGCAGGGTAGGGAGGACGTCTGATAGCAGGAAGATCAGACCTGAGCATGTTTAAAACTGGGTGGGGGATCAGCATGGACAGTGTCAGCCAAGTCCAGTGTCCTGTCCTTAGGCCAGGGCTCCTATGCAGAGCCCCACCTGAGCCACCAGATGTCCCCCCACAGGCCCAGTTTCCTGGCAGGGCTGGTGAGAGGGCTGCCTGCTCACGCAGAAGCCAGGCAGGGGCTTTTTCCTAAATTCTGCTGCCATGCCTTAAA
>NW_007734639.1:24048-28799 GCF_000696425.1 Galeopterus variegatus | reverse complement strand
CATTATAATTTTTCGTAATTAGATTTGGTTATCCCAATTTGTTCTTTTGCTTTAACTTGAGAGCACTGTTCTCAAAATTCATTCTTAAATTTTCTAATGATATTTTTTAACCTAAAGGTTTTGTGGTTAGAAAGTATCTTTATTTCATACACCTCCCAGTGTATGTTCTAAGTAGTTTTACACTATTGTGACAAAAGAACTAGTTGCTATTTGTTTTTTAAGAACAAACAAGACCCAGAGACTAGACTAGTAAGAAATTACCAAATTCACAACTATGAAAAGCACCACAAATTTTCCTTACTGTAGCTATAAATATCACACACACTATGGTTAAAACTATCTGGTTAAACTAAATCAAAATAATTCATGAAAATCATATTAGGATGGTCTTGGAAATCCTAAGCAAATCTGGTTCACTATCTCCTGAGCGGGCTTATGTAGCACCTCGTCTTGAACTTGATATCAACTTGCTTCATGTATGGTCTGTTTATAATTCCTTCACCAAATAATGCAGAGTGGGGTTGAAGTTTGCATTTTTTTAAAAATCCCACATATCACATTACAAACAATTAAATATTCAGTACAGATTGAAAAAAAAATAGTTGTGAAGCTGAATTCAAAGGTAATATTCACGTTTTATTTCTAAAACGATTTTGCTCACTTTTATTAGAGCTATTAATAAAAGTTTTTAAATGACTGATAATTTCTGATTGTCTATTTTTTTCTGTACAAAGTAATGAATTTATTAACGAGCCATGAAATGTCCAAAGAGCAGAGCTTCCAAAAGATAAACAGCAAGCAAAGTCCTGGATAATCTACATACTAGCTAAGCAATTACAAGCAGATATATGCAAATCATTAGTTTCCCTGTAATAGTCACAGATGCCTTCATTAAAATACCTTATTAATGATCAATTTGTGTTGTCTGAAACTATATGGAAATACGTACCTAAGTGTTAAAATAAATTTTGAACTAGTTTTCCTTCCAGAAGCCAATATTCATATTGCTGCCACATCACTCTTCTTTAAAAGGCTTTCACCATTAATGAACATAAATCAATTGAAGGATTGCTATGTGCAAAGCAATGTATCAGGGTTTAAGGAAAATAAAGAGTATAATAAGACATAGTCCTTGCCTTTATTAAAGTAGTTCAATATTCTCAGGCTTGCCATTGTTTAGGTACCTCTCAGTTCCTTATATGTAAAATGGTACTTACAATAGTACCTACCTGGATACCTGATTGATTCATTCATTCGTTCATGTGCTCAAATTATTCTTTACTGTATTTGTAGCACTAATATGTGACAGACACTTTACTTTCTCTGAATGTAACAGTGAGTAAAAGAAGTAAAATTTTTAACATTGTGAAACATAATTCAGTGAATGAAATAGATAATACTCAAGTAAATAAATATAGCATACAATTTTGGATTGAAATTAACTAGTTTGAGGAGCGCTTAATTAAAGGACTTCTCTTAAGATGTAGCAAATCAGCAAACTACAGTGCATTAAGCCAGGTCCAATAACTGGGAGTTTTTTGATTTTTTTTTTTTAACCACTCCTGGGCCCAAATGGAGAGAAAAGTGGATCCAGTTGCAGTTCAATTAAGATGTAGCAAATCAGCAAACTACAGTGCATTAAGCCAGGTCCAATAACTGGGAGTTTTTTGATTTTTTTTTTTTAACCACTCCTGGGCCCAAATGGAGAGAAAAGTGGATCCAGTTGCAGTTCAAAGCAATTAGTGAAATGCAGAGAGGAAGAACTGTGTGAAGAGGGGTTTCTGATAAAAATTGAGTTAAGGAAAAATTGAGTCAAGTTCACGAACTGAACTGATCTCCCTGAGGTCACTGAATGGACCCATCCTAGGGATTATCCTTTCCCCTGACACTCCTCTAGCTCTGCACTTTAGGTGATGCCCTCACCTCCACCACCCCTGCCGCTTGGCCAAACCAGAATGCAGTCTACAGTACAAGGGAGCCTGATGGTGCAGTCCATGCAGGTCAGCCTTGGGAGCACAGGGCAGGTGAGGGCTGTGGGGAAGGGACCTGAAAGGAAAACAGAAGCTATCCACTACTGGGGCAGGACTGGAAGAAGACTGAAAACTTGACAAGCTCCAGGCAAGATATTCTGATGACTCTGATGAACTTGGTAAGAATTCAGGTGGTAAGAAATTGTGGGTCATTTTGATGGTCAACAACAGAACCTGCTGTCGATTGTAAAAGTGAAAGAGAAAGAGGAATCAAGGATCGCTGCTGGCTTTTGCTTTGAACTACAAGGAGGATGGTGCGCTGTTTGGTGAGATAGGGGAAAGGAGGTATAGGAATGTATTTTGTTAGGGGAGAGAAAAGAGAAACTCCTTTGAATGTTTTAACTTTAAATTAGACATCCAAATGGAGGTTCTGAGCAGGTGGTTGGATATTTTTGTCTGTAGTTCAGAGAGAGATTGGAGTTAGATATGTAAATCTTGGAGTCACAAGCATATAGATAGTATTTAAAGCTATGACAATGAGTGTTGATAAAGGAGATAAAGAGTCCAAGGGTGCAACATTCCAAAAATTAGGAATTGAGAAGAGAAAAAAATCTTGAAATAGAAACTGAGGAGTATACAGTGATTTGGGAGAAAAATCAAGTCTCAGAGACAGGAGAATTAAGAAATTCAAGAACGAAAAAAAGTGTTTTTAAATGTTAAAAGAACAGTGCCTTACATATAGTTGGAGTGGGAAAAAAAATGTTACCTACAGTCATTATCATAAACATGTGGACTTTGGATTTAGCTAAATTAATTTGAATCTGATTTCTGGTCCTTATTAGATGCTTGACCTGGGGCTGCCTTGCTAAGTATCAATTACTTTCATCGTAGAATAGTGGGGAGTTAAGGGTTAGTTATTTTCNGTAAGATGTAGCAAATCAGCAAACTACAGTGCATTAAGCCAGGTCCAATAACTGGGAGTTTTTTGATTTTTTTTTTTAACCACTCCTGGGCCCAAATGGAGAGAAAAGTGGATCCAGTTGCAGTTCAAAGCAATTAGTGAAATGCAGAGAGGAAGAACTGTGTGAAGAGGGGTTTCTGATAAAAATTGAGTTAAGGAAAAATTGAGTCAAGTTCACGAACTGAACTGATCTCCCTGAGGTCACTGAATGGACCCATCCTAGGGATTATCCTTTCCCCTGACACTCCTCTAGCTCTGCACTTTAGGTGATGCCCTCACCTCCACCACCCCTGCCGCTTGGCCAAACCAGAATGCAGTCTACAGTACAAGGGAGCCTGATGGTGCAGTCCATGCAGGTCAGCCTTGGGAGCACAGGGCAGGTGAGGGCTGTGGGGAAGGGACCTGAAAGGAAAACAGAAGCTATCCACTACTGGGGCAGGACTGGAAGAAGACTGAAAACTTGACAAGCTCCAGGCAAGATATTCTGATGACTCTGATGAACTTGGTAAGAATTCAGGTGGTAAGAAATTGTGGGTCATTTTGATGGTCAACAACAGAACCTGCTGTCGATTGTAAAAGTGAAAGAGAAAGAGGAATCAAGGATCGCTGCTGGCTTTTGCTTTGAACTACAAGGAGGATGGTGCGCTGTTTGGTGAGATAGGGGAAAGGAGGTATAGGAATGTATTTTGTTAGGGGAGAGAAAAGAGAAACTCCTTTGAATGTTTTAACTTTAAATTAGACATCCAAATGGAGGTTCTGAGCAGGTGGTTGGATATTTTTGTCTGTAGTTCAGAGAGAGATTGGAGTTAGATATGTAAATCTTGGAGTCACAAGCATATAGATAGTATTTAAAGCTATGACAATGAGTGTTGATAAAGGAGATAAAGAGTCCAAGGGTGCAACATTCCAAAAATTAGGAATTGAGAAGAGAAAAAAATCTTGAAATAGAAACTGAGGAGTATACAGTGATTTGGGAGAAAAATCAAGTCTCAGAGACAGGAGAATTAAGAAATTCAAGAACGAAAAAAAGTGTTTTTAAATGTTAAAAGAACAGTGCCTTACATATAGTTGGAGTGGGAAAAAAAATGTTACCTACAGTCATTATCATAAACATGTGGACTTTGGATTTAGCTAAATTAATTTGAATCTGATTTCTGGTCCTTATTAGATGCTTGACCTGGGGCTGCCTTGCTAAGTATCAATTACTTTCATCGTAGAATAGTGGGGAGTTAAGGGTTAGTTATTTTCTCTTCAATTGTAGCCAAGTACAAATAAGGTTATAAGTGTTAAGGGTGTCAGATAAACTTTATAAATAATTCTCCAAAGAATTCAGAAAAGTACAACCTATTCCTCACTTGATGAAAAATGAATAGACTTTTGTCAAGCAGCAGGGAAAAGAGTATTTTGAGCATAGGAAAAACATGAGCAAAGACCCAACAATTATAATGTATGGGCCCAGCTCATTGGGAAGAATAGAAAATTGCAATTTATTTTCTGGAAATTAGGTGTGAATAGTGGATAAGCCTGGGACCATATGTTGGGAAACATAAACAACAGTCTAAGGGATTTGGATTTGATCTCACAGACAGTAGAACAACTATTTATGTTCTTTAGTAGGTGATTAAGCTGATCAGAACAGGCCTTTAAAAATTAATTTGCTTTGGTGAGTAAGGAATATTGGAATGGGGGATGGTGGGTAGTTAGTTGCATACATAGCTAAGGTTTTGAATATTGTATTCTTAAATCATTCATTTGGGGAAAAAAGGGACTTACCATTGGGAACATGAATGCTTATTATATATGTGGCCTTTTTTTTTTCT
>NW_007734639.1:22061-23548 GCF_000696425.1 Galeopterus variegatus | reverse complement strand
AAAAAGGGACTTACCATTGGGAACATGAATGCTTATTATATATGTGGCCTTTTTTTTTTCTATGTTGGCAAGAGAAAGATTTTGTGACCAGTTCTTTCCCAGCCTTTGTTATAGAAGTTCTCTGTTGCCCGATGGGATCAGAATGCCATAGGTGCCTATAGTTCTGCATGACTGGGCAAGGTATTCAAGAAAATGATTATCATCCTAATTTGGGTCAGTTGAAATCAGTGACATGCTACGGCATTAGCATGGAGTATGAGGCAAGGTAACTCATTTTGAAGGCAGAGTTAGTAATAATATTGCCAGTTGTCCAAAGTCATTAAGTAGAGTTGCTAAGCTCTTGTCATTAGCATATGCCTGGTATAGTGTAATAAACCACTGATTTTGAAAGGCAAGTTTCTTTGTTTGTTTGTTTTTGTCTTTTTAGGAACCACTGGAAAAGTCACTTGTCTTAATATGGGCTTGTTTGCTCATTTGTACAAAATGAATTAGATTAGCATCCTTACTAGAGAGTCTCAAAAATGGTATAATTTTTTTTTTTTGATTCAGTGGTTTTTAGTCTTAATCACGGAACCCTTTTCAAATGCAAAATCTGAAAATATTAGTGGCATTAGTGCACTGAAAATACTTTGTTAAATATTTCTCTAGACATTTCTTAAGGCCAGATAATTCAAGGAAAGTAAATGGACCTTATATACTGATTTTATATACTAGCTCTACCATTTACCCGGTGATTGGCTGTGACCTTCTGACCTAATCTACATGACATTTCATTTGCTCATCTGTAATATGTTGACTAATATTTTCCATTTTTCAAGGTTGCCTTAAAGATCAGATTTAATATACCAAAATCAGTGTGGTGTCTAATACTCACAAGGCTTCTATAACAGTCAATAAAGGGCAGCCAATATTTTTATGATTATATTTAATTGAGTTTAAGTGCATTGCTTTCAACCATGATATAAGAGGTTAAGTATTTATTCATGATTTTTTACACCTTTATTGAATTGTAAATTATATACCATAAAATATACACATTTATAGAGTACAGTTCTATGGATTTTACTATAGTCATAGATTTAGGCAACCAACACCACAATCTAAGTTTTGAACATCTTCATTAATTCAAAAAGAAACTCTGTATCTGTTAGCAGTCAAGACCTTCTTCTTCCCAATACCATGCTCCAACCTAGGCAACTACTAGTCTATATTCTGTCTCTATAGATTTGCCTATTCTAGATATTTTATATTAATTGATACATAAAATATATGTAATTGATTCATAAACTAGTAAAGTATTGTTAACATAATTTCTTCAAGATTCATCCATGTCCTTTTTGTATTGCCAAACCATGTTCCACGTTATGGTTATACCACATATTTTTTACCCATTCATCAGTTGATAGATATTTGTTTCTACTTCTTAGCTATTATAAACAATGCTGCTGTAAACTCTCATGTGCAAGTTTTGTGAGAACGATTTTTTT
>NW_007734639.1:13728-21438 GCF_000696425.1 Galeopterus variegatus | reverse complement strand
TTATGGTTATACCACATATTTTTTACCCATTCATCAGTTGATAGATATTTGTTTCTACTTCTTAGCTATTATAAACAATGCTGCTGTAAACTCTCATGTGCAAGTTTTGTGAGAACGATTTTTTTGTTTTTTGGTCACTTACTTAGGAATGGAATTGCTGGGTCTGTGAAAACTCTATTTTTAACACTTTGAAGAGCCACCAATCTGCTTTCCCAAGCATCACAAACTTTTACTTTCCCACCAACAGTACATGATCTAGTTTTTCCACATTCTCTGCAACACTTGTTACTGTCTCTTTTTTATTATAGCCATTATTTTTAGTGAATGTAAGTTAGTATTTTATGTGGTTTAAATTTACATTTCTCTCATGACTAATGATGTTGAGCAAATTTTCATGTGCTTATAGGCAATTTGAATATATTTGGTGAAATGTCCACTTAAATCTTTTGCCCATTTAAATTTTTTATTATTGATTTGTAAGAGTTCTTTATGTATTCTGAATGCAAGCCTATTGCTCTATGTCACTTGCAAATATTTTCTCCCATTTTATGGGTTGTATTCTCACTTTCTTCATAGTGTTCTTTAAAACACAGAAGGTTTTTAAAATTTTGATGAAGCCCAATTTACCTAATTTTTCTCTTGTCACTTGTGCTTTTGGCATCATGTCTATGAAACTGTTGCCTATCCCAAGGTCACAATGATTTGTACATATGTTTTAATCTATAAATTTTAAAGTTTTAAAAATAAATTTAGATATACGATCCATTTTAAATTAACTATTTCTTATTATGTAAGATAGGTGTCCAGTTTCATTCTTTTGCATGTAGATATCCTACTGCCTCTGTACTTTTGTTAAAAAGACTACAATTTCCCCATTAAATTGTCTTGGCACCCTTGTTGAAAATCATTTGACTATAAATGTGAGGGTTTATTTCTGGATTTTCAGTTCCATTAAATTGACCTGTATGTTTTTGCTTACACTAGTACCATACTGTCTTAATTACTGTAGCTTTGTAGTAAGTTTCAAACTCAAGAATTCTGAGTCTTTCAACTTTTTTTCTATTGCAACATTGTTTTGGTTCTTCTACGTCCCTTAAATTTCTATTTGAAGTTTAGGATAAACTTGTTTATTTTCACACACACACACACACACACACACACACACACACACACACACATCATCCAGCTGAGATTTTGAAATGGTTTGCACTGCATTTGTATATCAGTGGGGGGAGTATTACCATCTTGACATTATTAAATTTCCTAATTCATGAACACAGAATGTCTATTTACTTTATTTTATTTTTTAAAGGGAATATTTACAGTTCTTTATTTTGTTCTTCTATGCATTTGTTTTTTTATTATTTTTATTTATACATATTTATGGGCTAGAGTATTTATGTACAGTATGTGATGATCAAATCAATATTATTAGCATGTTCATCATTACAAATCACACTTACTTTTTGTGTCCCTTATACAATTACTCCCTATTTCCCCTCCGCCCCTTTCCCAACTGCAGTAACTATAGGTCTGTTCTGCCCTTCTGAAAGTTCAACACTTTATCATGGTCTTTTTTTCTTTCTTTGTTTCTTAGCTCCCAATTATTAGTGAGGACATGCAGTATTTCTCTTTCTGTGCCTGGCTTATTTCACTTAACATAATTTTCTCCAAGCTCATGCATGTTGCTGCAAATGGCAGAATTTCATTAATTATTATGGCTGAGTAGTATTCCACTGTGTATATATATACCACATTTTCATTACCTAGTCATCCATCAATGGATACTTAGGTTGGTTCCATATTTTGGCTATTGTAAATAGAACTGTGGTAAATATGGGAATGCAGGTATCCCTTTGACAAGATGATTTCCATTCCTTTGGACATATACCCAGCAGTGTGATTGCTAGGTCATATGGTAGCTCTATCTGTAGTTGTTTGAGAAACATCTGTAGTGTTATCCATGATGGCTGTACTAATTTATAGTCCCGCCAACAGTGTAGAAGAGTTCCCTTTTCTAGACATCCTTGCCAGCATCTGTTATTATCAGTCTTTTTGATTATAGCCTGTATAAATGGGATGAGATGATATCTCATTGTGGTTTTGAATTACATTTGCCTGATAATTAGTGATGTTGAGCATGTTTTCATGTGCCTGTTGGCCATTTGTATGTCTTCCTTTAAAAAATGTCTATTCAGCTTCTTTGCCCATTTTTTAATTGGATTATTTGGTTTTTTATTGTGAAGTTGTTTAGTTCCTTTTATATTCTGGATATTAATCCCTTGTCAGATGTATGGTTTGCAGATATTTTCTCCCATACAGTAAGCTGTCTTTTCACTCTGTTGATTGTTTCCTTTGCTGCTCAGAAGCTTTTTAGGTTAACATAATCCCATTTGTTTATTTTTTATTTTATTGCTTATGATATTGGGGTCTTATTCTTAAAGTCTTTGCTCAGTCCTACATCCTGAAGTGTTTCCCCTATGTTTTCTTCTAGGAGTTTCATAGTTCCAGGTCTAAGTTTTTAATCCATTTTGAGTTGATTTTGGTATATGGTGAGAGATATAGGTCTAGTTTCATTCCTCTACATGTGGATATCCAGTTTTCCCAGCACCATTTCCTAAAGAGGCTCTTTTCCCCAATGTATGTTCTTGGCACCTTTGGCAAAGATCAGTTGTCTGTAAGTACCTAGGCTCATTTCTGGGTTCTCTATTCTGTTCCATTGTTCCACCTGTCTGTTTCAATGCCAGTACCATGCTGTTTTGATTACTGTAGTTTTGTAGTTTAATTTGAAATCAGGCAGTAAAATGCTCAGTTTTATTTATTTATATATTTTTTTGCTCAGCATTACATAGGCTATTCAAGGTCTCTTTTTCTTCCATATGAATGTTAGGATTTTTTTTTTCTATTTCTATGAAGAATGACATTGGTATTTTGATGGGGATTGCATTGAATCTGTAGATCAGTTCGGGTAGTGTGGACATTTTCACAAAGTTAATTCATTTTTGTCTTGTTCCTGTTCTTAAAAGAAAAGCTTTCAGGTTTTCCCCATTCAGGATGTGTTGGTGGTTGTTTTATCATATATGGCTTTTATTGTGTTGAGATATTTTCCTTCTATACCGAATTTGTTAAGAGTCCTTATCATGAAGGGATACTGAATTCTGTCAAATGCATTCTCTGCATCTATTGAGATAATCATATGGATTTTGTCCTTGCTTTTGCTGATGAAGTGTATCACATTTATTGATTTTCGTATGTTGAATCATTCTTTTATCCCTTGGTGAGTAATGCCTAATCATGATGTGTAATCTTTTTGATATATTGTTATATTCTGTTTGCCAATATCTTGTTGAGGAGTTTTGTGTCTATGTTCATCAAGGATACTTGTCTGTAGTTTTCTTTTTTTGTTGCATCTTTGTCTTGTTTTGGTATTAGGATAATGCAGACCTCATAGAATGAGTTTGGGAGAATTGTCTGTGTTTCAATTTTTTGGAATAGTTTGAGAAGAATTAGTATTAATTCCTCTCTAAAAGTTTGGTAGAATTCAGTGGTGAGGCTGTCTGGTCTTGGTCTTTTCTTTGTTGGAAGACCAATTACTGTGTCAATTTTGTTGCTTGTTATTGGTCTGTTAAGACTTTGGATTTCTTCTTCATTTAGTCTTGGAAGTTTGCCTGTGTCCAGAAATTTGTTCATTTCCTCCAGGTTTTCAAAATTGTTGGCATAGAGTTGTTCATAATAGTCTCTAATGAGTGTAATTCTTGTGGTACTTGTTGTAATGTCTCCTTTTTTATATCTGGTTTTTGTTATTTGGGTCTTCTCTCTTTTTTTCTTAGTAGTCTGGCCTATCGCTTGTCTGTTTTGTTTATCCTTTCAAAAAACCAACATTTTGTTTCATTGATTTTTCATATCATTCATTCTTTTAGTCTCTTTCATTTACTTCTGCTCTGATCTTAATTATTTCTTTCCATCTGCTAGTTTTGGGATTTAATTGTACTTGTTTATCTAGTTCTTTGAGATTTAATGTCAGGTTTTTCATATGAAGTCTTTCATTTCTTCTGATGTAAGCACTCATAATAAAATTCCCTCAATATTGCTTTTTCAGTATCCTATAGGTTTTGGTAAATTGTACTTGTATTTTCATTCATTTCAAGGAATTATTTGATTGAAGGATTTTATTTCTTCTTTGACCCACTCATTGTTCAGGAGCGTATTGTTTAATTTCCATGAATTTGTATAGTTTTCATAGTTTTGTTTGCTGTTAATTTCTTATTTTATTCCATTGTGATATGGAAACATACTTGATATGATTTCAATCTTTTTAAATTAGTTGAGATTTGATTTGTGACCTAACATGTGGTCTATATTGGAGAATGATCCATGTACTGATGAGAAGAATGCATACTCTGTCATTGTTGGATGAAATGTTCTGTATATATCTGTCAAGTCCTTTTGTTAACAGTCTAAGGTGCTGTGTAAATCCAATATTTCTCTGCTAGTTCTCTGTCTAGATGATCTGTCCAACGCTGAGAGAGGCATGTTAAAATCCCTATCTATTACTGTATTGGGGTCTACTTCTCTACTTAGTTCCAATAACAGTTGCTTTATATATATGGGTCCTTTATATATCTGGATATATATCTCCAGTGTTGGGTGCATATATTTTTATGACTGTTATATCTTTTTGCTTCGTTGATCCTTTACCATTATACAATGTCCATCTTTGTCTCTTTTTATAGTTCCTGGTTTGAAGTCTGTTTTATCTGGTATAAGTATAGCAACTCCTGCTCATTTTTGCTTTCCATTTGCATGAAATTTCTCTTTACATCCCTTCACTATTAGTCTGTGTGTCTTTATTGGGAAGTGAGTTTCTTACAGGCAGGATGTAGTTAGGTTTAGTTTTTTAACCCATTCAGTCAGTCTGTATCTTTTAAGTGGGGAATTTATTCTATTTACATTCAGAGTTGTTATTTGAAAGATGTTGCCTTATTCCTGACGTTTTGTTAGTTTCTCCATGGTTGTTTCATATTTCTTATGAAACTTTCTTTCCCTTTTATTGTTTATCTTTCTGCTAGGTGTTTTTTTGCAGTGATAAAATATATTTTCTTTCTCTTTCCCATTTGCATATCTGTTCTACTAGTGAATATAATTCTTTCTCTTGTATTTATGGTGACCTATACCTCTCTTTTGTTTCCAGATGTAGGACTCCCTTGAGGATTTGTTGAAGGGCCTGTCTTGTGGTGGTGAATTCCCACAGGTTTTGTTTGTCTTTGAAAGATACTATTTCTCCTACATTTCTGATGGAAAGCCTTGCTAAATGTAGTATTATTCATTGGCAGTTTTTTGTTTGTTTGTTTACTCTAGCATTTTGAATATGTCATTCCACTCTCTCCTGGCCTCTAGGGTTTCTGTAGAGAAGTATGCTGTTATCCTAATGGGGACCTCTTATAGGTGATTTGATGCTTTTCTCTTGCTGTTTTTATAATTCTTTCTTTGTCTTTAACTTTTGATAATTTGACTACAGTGTGTCTCAGGGAGGTCCTTTTTGGTCGAATCTGTTTGGGGGTCTTTGAGCTTCCTTGATCTTTAAGATCATCTCTCTCCCAATATTGGGGAAGTTTTCAGCTATCATTGAATTAAATATGCTTTAAATGATTTTCCTTTCTCTTCTACTTCCTGTACATTTATAATATGGATTTTTGTATGCTTAAGATTATCAGAAAGATTTCACAGGTTTTCTTCATTTTTTAAGTTCCTTTTTATTTTTTGGTCCAACTGTGTTAATTCAAAAAGCCTGTGTTCTAGTTTGGAAATTCTTTCTTTTGCTTATTCAAGCCTGCTCTTTTTGCTCTTGGTTATATTTATTATTTCTTTGAATGAATTCTTTGGTTCCAGGATTTCTGCTTGATTTTTAAAATTGTTTGTATCTCCTTGTTGAATTTCTAATACATATCCTCTAACTTCTTTTTGAATCCATTGTGATTTCTATTTTCTCATCCATCATTTTGAGTTTACTTAGTATTGCCTTTGGGATACCTCCTCAAGCAATTCATCTATTTCCCTTTAGATGGGATGTAGTATTGAAGAATTGTAGTTTTCTGGGGTAGTCAAGCTTCCTTGTTCTTCAAGCTTTTCACATCTCTGTGTTGACATCTAAGTATCTGGTGGTGTACTCACATCTTTTAATTCTAGAAGTGGCTTTTGAAGAAAGGACTCTTTCCTGTAAAAGTATTCTATATTGGTGGCAGTCAGGTTGGGCGCTTTAAGCTTGGATCTGAGTGAGTGTGGTAGTGCAGGCTTCATGCAACTTCTTCAACTGTATTTGATCTTAGAGTTGTTGGTTGGTGCCTTTGTGGCATAGGTGGAGGGGCCATCAACAGTATCCTATTGGGGTGAGTGATCCACTGTCAGTCATTGGGTAGATGTATACCATTGCAGCAGTTCCTGGTAGGTCTGTAGAGGGCCTCTGGCTCAGCTGTTGGGCCTGGGGCAAGCTTGTGTGAATGTTGCATGACTCCACAGCTTTCTAGAGTGGTGCTGAAGGGAGGAAAAGCCAATCAACTGTTTGTTTGGAAATAGGTGTATATAGCTATCATAGGGACTGGGAGCTCTGAAGGTGACAGACTGATACAGGCATTTAAGGGTGCAGCTGAGGCCACCAGCTCTGCAGAGGTCTGCCTTGGGGCAGCAGAGACCCTACCTGGTCTGCTGTTGGTGTGGGAGCATATATACACTGAGGCAACAGGTTCTGGAAGCTCTGTAGAGGGCCTCTGGCTCAGCTATTGAGCCTGGAGCCAGGCCGTATGAAAGATACAGGACACAGTGGCTCTCTGGAGGTGTGCTATAGGAAGAGAAAGATGATACCCAATTGTGGTTGAGCCTGATATGAGCCTGCAACAGTGTAGTTAAGCCCATCAGCACTCTAGAGGCCTTCTTTACAGAAAGGATGCTATGTACATTCAACCATTGGAGTCTCAGTCCTTCCATTTGCCCTAGGCTCCAGGCAGCCTGTGCCTTGGTCCCACCTGTTCCTGAGTAAGCAAGGCACAATGCAGGCTGGGCCTCTAGATGAAGGGACTCAGGCTCACTGGTTTCAGTGCCTGGTTCTATGCTCCAAATAGCTGGGATGCCAGCACCCATGTGAGCACCTAGAGGGTTGCTGGAGGAGGCAGGGCCTCTGCTGAGCTAGCCATGGTCCATGTGGACACCCATGTGCTCAGCCTCCATGGGCTATGAAAGGTGGACCAAGAATGTGGGGAACCATTGCACTCCAGCAGATTTTCCACTCTGCCAGTCTGTCTGCTCACCTGGATGGGAAGTATGCTGAGTGAATTCAGATGCTGGGGTTTCAGTCACTCTGTTTGTCCCCAGATCCAGGAAGCCTGTGCCCCAACCCTGCCAGTGCACAAGTGTGCACTGCAGAATGCAGGCAGTGCCCCCTAGACAAAAGAACCCAGGCTGGCTGTGTCCAGCACCAGGGCCCAGGTTCCAAACAGCTGGGGTGCTGGTGCCTAGGCAAGCCTGTGGAAAGGCCTGGTGGGAGGCAGGGCATCTGCTGGGTTAGTTGTGGGCTATGCAGGCACCTGTGGGCTCAGCTCCCATGGGCCATGCAAAGCAGATTGCAAATGTGAGGAACCACGGCACTCCTAGAGATTTTCCACTCAGCCGACCTGCCTGCTTGTGAGTGGTAGAGGGGTGTGTGTGGGGGGGGGGGGG
>NW_007734639.1:0-13276 GCF_000696425.1 Galeopterus variegatus | reverse complement strand
TGTGGGGGGGGGGGGGGGGGGGGGGGGGGGGGGGGGGCGATAGTGAGTGCTGAGTGGGTTCAGTCGTGGGTCCAAAAAGATGGGGAGGACTTCCCCGAGGTAAGGGTTACCAGCATTTGTGGTGGTGGTGGTAATAGCCAGGGTGTTTTCCAGCCTACCTCTCTCCACCTAGTTCTGGGCTGGTCCCTGCAGTAGAGCTGAGGCTGGATGCCCTCTTCTGCCCTCTATGGTGGTGTTCCCTTCTTCTGCATTTCACAAGACTATCCTTACTGTCATGGTGCTCTGCCCAGTGTTTCCTCAGGTTCCAGTCAAATATATTTGTCTGTCTGTTGTTTTGACCATTTTTTATGGGGAAGGGACTAACAACAGACCTCTCTAATCAGCCATCTTGAAAAAAAAAACCCTCTATTTAATCTTCTTTATTTCAACAATGTGTTTTAGGCTTCAGTGTATAAGCCTTACATTTCTTTGATTAAATTTATTTCCAGGAATTGTTTTCTGCAAGTGACATGTATTTGTTATAATGTCATTTTTGGATTGTCAATTGCTAGTGTATAGACATACATAGATTTTTGTATATCAATCTGGTACCATGCAAAATTGCTGAACTTGTTTATTCGTACCTAGCTTTTGTTTGCTTGTGATGTTTTTGTTTGTTTTGAGTATCAGGGTGATATTGGTCTCACACAAAGAGTTACATTAAAAGTGTTTGTGAAGAATTAGAATTAATTCTTTAATGTTTGTTTGAATCACTAGTGAAGACATCTGGTCCTGAATTTCTCTTTGTAGTAAGTATTTCAATCATTAATTCAATCTCTTTGTCATTATAGGTCTGTTTAGCGATCTATTTAATCTTGAATGAGTTTCTATAGTAATCTTTCAAGGAACTTTTTTATCTACGTTATCTAATTTGTTGGCATACAGTTGTTCATAGCATTCTTTATAATCTTTTTTATTTCTGTGAAGCTGGCAATGATGTTCTCTTTCTCATTTCTGATTTTAATAACTTGCATCTTCTCTCTTACATTCTTGGTTAGTCTAGCTAAAGGTTTGTCAACTTTGTTGATCTTTTCAAATAATCAACTTTTGGCTTTATTTTTAGTTTATTTACTGTTCTCTATTTTATTTTTATTCTCTATTTTCTATTCTCTATTTTATTCATTTTAATTCTATTCTTTATTATTTCTCCCCTCTGCTTGTTTTAGGATTAGTTTGCACTTATTTTTCTAGTTCCTTAAGTTGGAAGTGCATGATTTAATTTTCATGTTTGTAAAACTGCAAAGTTTCCTTTGTTGTTGATTTCTATCTAATTACCTTGTGGTCAGAAAACACAATTTTTTTTATTTTAAAGCATTAAATTAATTGAGGTTTCTTTTATGGTTTAACATATGGTCTTTATGTTATACAATGTTTCATGTGCACTTAAGAATATGTACTCAATAGTTGTTGGGCACAGTGTTCTACAGATGTCTGTTAGGTCTAGTTATAGTATTTTTCAAGTCTTCTATATCTTGTTGTTCTTTTGCTAGTTATTTTATCCATTACTGAAAGTGTGGTATTGAAATCTTTAATTATTTTTTAATTGTCTATTTTTCCCTTCAATTCTGTCTGGTTTTGCTTAAGGTATTTTGGAGCTATAACCTTTTTATTACTATAAAATGCCTCTCTTTCTCAATGGTAACATTTTTTGTTTGTTTGTTTTAAACTCAGTTTTTATCTCAATTAGTATAGCCACTCATGCTCTCTTTTGGATACTACTTATATTGTATGTATTTTTCTATTCTTTCACTTTTGAATTATCTATGTCTTTTAGTCTAAACTGTTTCTCTTGTATAGTTGAATCATGTTTGTTTGTTTCCCCATTGTGCCAATCTCTGCCTTTTGATTGGAATACTTAATTTATTTAAATTTAATGTAATTACTGATATGATTTACATCTGCCATTTTGCTATTTGTTTTTGTATGCAGTATATGGCTTTTGTTTTTCTATTCATTGATTGTTGTCCTCTTTTGGGATAAATAGATATTTTATGCATCATTTTAATTCCTTTTTTTCTCAAAACTGTAATTTTTGAGTGATTTTCTCATTGGTTGAACTGTGGATTATAATCAACATTTGAATTTAAAACAATCTAGTTCAGATCAATGTTAATTTAATTTCAATAGTGCACAAAACTTTGACCTGATATAGCTGTTTGCTTCTTCCTCTTTGCACTTTTATTGTCGTACAGATTATATCTTTGCACATCATAAGCCTCTCAACACAGTATTATAATTATTGCTTTATGTAGCTGCTTTTTAGTCAGATAGAAAGTATAATCAGATAGTTATTTACAAAAGTACGTTTGTACTGTCTTTTTATATTTACCTATGTATTTACATTTTACCAGTGTTCTTTATTCTCTTGTGTAAATTTGAGTTACCATCTACCTTCCTTACATTTCAACAAAGTATTTGATGAAAGTCTGATAATGACACTTCTCTAAGTTTTTGATAATCAGGAAATGCCTTTATTTCTCCTTCAGTTTTAAGGATATAAAATTCTTGATTCTCTTTTGATAATCAGGAAATGCCTTTATTTCTCCTTCAGTTTTAAGGATATAAAATTCTTGATTAACAGCCTTTTTCTGTCAAAACTTTGAAGATGCTATTCCATTGTCTTCTGGCCTCCATGATTTTAGACCAGAAGTCAGTTGTTAGTCTAGTTGAGAGTTCTTTATACATGATAAAGCATTATCTCTTACTGCTTACCTGACTTTGTTTGTCTTTGAATTTTATCAGTTTGAACATGGTGTCTAGGTGTGGATCTCTTTGAGATCCACAATGAAATCCTATCTAGATTTCATCGAGCTTCCTGAATGTATATATTCAGATCTTTTATCAAATTTGGGAAGTGTTTGGCCATTATTTCTTCAGATATTCTTTTCTGCCTCATTTTCTCTCTCCTCTCTTTCTGGGACTGCCATTATGTGTATGTTAGTATGGCTGATGGTGTCACACAAGTCTCTGAGGCTCTCTGTTCAGGACTTCAGGATTCCTCACTCTTTTCCTTTCTGTTTCTCAGACTGGATAATCTTTATTGAAATATTTTCGAGTTCACAGGTTCTTTTAGAAGCTCAGATACGTTACTGAGCATCTCTATTTTGCATTTTAGTTATTGTACTTTTTAATTTCAGAATTTCTTTTTGATACCATTTTATAATTTTTCTGTATTGATGTTCTTTCTTTCATAAGAAATTGTCATTATACTTTCTTAGCTTCTTTAAATAAGCTATCTTCTTAATTAATTGAACATATTTATAGACTACCAAAATCTAGGCCCCTTCATGGGCATTTCCCATTAGCTATGTATGTATGTGGTATACATTCTTATTTCTTTGCATGTCTTGTATTTTTATATTGATAACTGGACATCTTAAATAATTTACTGAAAAAACTTTGTTATCTGATTGTTCCTCATCCTCCAGGGTTTGTTGTTGTTGCTGGTTTTTCATTGTTGTTGTTGCTGCTTATTTGCTTAACAACTTTTCTGGACTAATTCTGTAGATTCTGTATTTCATGCAATATGTAGCCACTGAACTCTATTAGATTTTTTTTGTAAGTCTTGTTTTTATTTTAAGATTAGCTTCCTAGATGTCAGACCAATGTTGGCATTATTTTGAGATCAGTAAATGATTGGTCTGAAGATTTTCTAATATGCCTTATGTTTATGTCTTTCACCCACTGTTGAAGGGATCTACATGAGAAGGCAAGCTTTCAAGCTTCAGGAAGTTTATAATATAGCTGTTGCTTTCATTTCTTGTTTACATAGGACCTCAACATCAACGAGAGACTTGTGGAGACATTTTTCCTGTGCAAGCACATAGATTCATAAAAATACATCGGCCTTTTTCAAAATTCTCTATGATCATTTAGTTCTCTGGTATTTTCTTTTAAACTCCTGGCAAAGCTATTGTTTGACCCACCTGAAATCACAGACTTAGGAACCTGTGATGTTACCACCAAAGTTTTATTGTTTTGGTAATGTTTCAGGGAAAGGACTTTTCCCACTTCTTTCCTTTCCAAAAATCTGAGTCATATCAAATAGCTATGACACTCCAGAACAGAGGTTTTCCTAGGACATGCAAGTTTGGATAAAATATTGACTGTACTTCTGGAGATGGTGTTTTTAACAGAGGTGCTAAATGGTTAAGCCCTTTCTGTTATTTAAAAGACAGCAGGCTTTTTATGTCTGCCATGCCATGATGCTAGAGAGGGAAGAGATTAAAACATCACAGACACTGATGTCTTATATAAGGTTCAGTAGTTTCTCTTCCATGACTGTTCCATGACTGGTTAATTTACAGAATTTTTCTTAAATTGTTAGTTTCAGGTTTTTCTTCCATTTTTTTTTTTATTATTTCTGTGTGAGAGCCATGACTGAGGTCCTCATTCCAACATTCCCAAAGTTGATCCTCCATAAGTTGTTTCCAAAAATGTATTCTTGGAAATGTTCTAATTGTTACATTTTGATATCTAGAATAAAGAATAATAGTACCAGGAGTGTTTTAAAGTTATTGAATTGCATACATGTGTATGTATTCAAATTTTGAATATAATTATAATATCATTGCCACAATAAAATTTGAAAGAAATTTTAAATGATTGCCAACTTTTTAAACACTATGCCCATATCTACCTTGTCACACTAATCAAGAAACAAATTATATGAGTAGGAAAAGGGGAAAAAAAGCAGATTTATGCTACATATATATGCATATATATGCATTTATTGTGATGATGCTTCATTCAACAATTTATATTTTACAATGTATTCTATTAATTTCTGGCATTCATTTTTTTGTTGTACCATTTTGTGACTTCCTAATCTTTCCTAAATTTGGCTTTTTAACGCTCTTCTAAAAGACATATCTTCCATCTTCACCGACTTACCAGGATCTGTATTTCTCCGGGGTAATTTTTACTAATTTTTTTCCTGTGTTATGCTGCTGTATAAGTTGGGATTAGTTTTTGTCCATAGTTCCTGTAGAGTAGGGGCTATTTAATACTAATTAAGGATGATCTTCTGGAAGCAGAATGTTTAGTAGTCCTGAAGTAATCCTGAAGGGGATTTCCTTTTCACAGAGCAGCCATGTACATGTCAGACTACTCAAAATATAATTTTCCCTTTAGCCAATACAAGAAGACATAGAAGACCGGAGGACACTCCATTTCCCCTCTGGGTTCTGAATGGTACTTATCTAATGGGCTGGTTTTGAAGTGTAGAGCTCATCTTCATTTTTGTATAGAAATGGTGTAAATGAAATAGTGTACTAACTTATTTATATATCTTTAACTATGAAATAAGTTTGAAATATGCTTCATTAATAAAGGTTTGTATGTTAATATTATGTTTTCCTTCCATTATGTGATCCTAGGAAGTCCTTCTGCTGATTAATTTGTTTGTAGAAAACACTTAAAACACAAAAAGTGATGATGAAATGCTAAATATTTCATAGTACACAGTGACTCACACTTACCTAATACAAAATTTTAAAATGTTCACCTCAAAATGCTTGGTTTACCAAGCATAATGACATGAAATTAATAAGACCTCTCATAATAAAAATAATTCTTTATTATCAGAAATAAATTTGTATTCACTATTAAATATATAAGATGAGAAAAGAAAATCTAGAAAGAAGTGGTAGCATGTACCTATTAAAATCCATAGATAGAGAAGTCACAAAATGGTACAACAAAAAATGAATGTCAGAAATTAATAGAATACATTGTAAAATATAAACTGTTGAGTGAAGCATCAGCACAGTAAAGCATTTCAGTTCTGTTAACTATAAATTAATTTCAAATATTTTTAAAAATCTTTAAATTTGATAATCTTCCTGAACTTTTTGGACTTAATGAGTTCAGATATATGATTTTCATCAAGGAAATGGACCCTTACATACAGTTTTACAGTCTCTTGGCTAGGCCTTGAAGAAGACTCACAGCCACCATGGACTTTCTTTTGCAATCTCTGTCAAAAATTCCTTTGGAAAGTGGGTCAGTCTTAGCTGTCACTTACACCTTCCTCTAATCATTTCATATAAACATTCCATTGTTATAACTTCTCTATTTTTTAGGTGAACTCTAGAAATAGCTTTCCTAAATTTGGCTTTTTAAAACTCCTCTAAAAGACATATTTTCCGTCTTCACCAACTTACCAGGATCTGTATTTCTCAGGGGTAATTTTTAGTATTTTTTTTCCTGTGTTCTACTGCTGTGTAAGTTGGGATTAGCAAATTACTCTGCAGTAACAAAGAGTCCTAAATTTCAGTAACTTTCAGTAACTAAATTTCAGTAAAGCTACAAATGTTTATTTTGTGAAGGCCCATTGAAAGTGGGCAGAAGGATCCACTCACTATAATTGTTCAAGAATCCAGAATGACAAATCAGGGCTACCTTAAGTCACCTTACCAAATAGAAAAAGAGATCTCTGGAATGTCTCACAGAGGCAAGTAATTGCACTACCAAAAGAAACACATGATTTCAGCTCACAGCACGTTCAGAACCAGTCACTAGGGCTCAACTGTTCATGGGTATTGAGGGGGAGATGGTAAATAAGTGCTAACCTATGATATAACCCAAAAGTGAAGAGCTTGAAATATTTGAGGGCAAGGAAGCAACACTGGAGTATAATAGAGTCTCTCTCTTTTTTTGGACCGGTAAGGGGATTGCAACCCTTGGCACGATGTGGTCTGCACCATGCTCAGCCAGTGAGCGCACCGGCCATCCCTATATAGGATCCGAACCCGCGGTGACCAGTGCCACACTCTCCCGAGTGAGCCACGGGGCCGGCCCTAACAGAGTCTCTCTTGACAACTCTAAAACGTGCAAATATTAGTTAGAAGAAAATTCAGATCACTTAGGAAAAAACAAACAAAAAGCAGATTACACTGGAAATGGAAAATTTTTAATTTAGCAAATTACTTATAAGTTTCAATGTTCTAATTATGCTGTTATCGATTTTCTCAACTCTTAGGTTAGATGATCAACTTTAATCAGAGGATATTTGAATTTTGTGCAATATATCTTCAGATTTTCAGGTGAAAATATGCTAGGGGAACACTTTTTCGAGTTTAAATAAGAGTCTCACACAATTTAACTAATAGAATTGCAACTCTTAATGGAATATGAATGATGGGCAGGAAAATAAGTTTAGCAAATCAAGATAAAGAGAAAAATAAATTTTAAATTATCCTAGGAAAATAAGAGAGATTCAAAAAAAAACTTTTGCTGTCTAATAAGTGAGGATGTTTTAGAAAAATAAGAGGTCATTAAATCTAGCTTTTGCAAAAGGAAAAAAAAACAAGAGATGGTTTACTCTTTTTATCACTTTGATAGAAGCAACATAGTGAAACTCTGTTGTAATGCTTATTATTATTACATTACTAAAAGCCAACAATTATTTTCTTATCAAGTTTCTTGAATAGTATAGTATGTTATAAATTTTGTGTGATGGGATTATTTAATCTTGAAATAGAACATCATAATGAAGAATTTATCATCATCATACACGTTCATGAGAAGATTCGAGATGATTTTTCTATTTTCTATTATCCCATCCACTCTATCCCGAACCTAATAGAGGAAAAACATCATGTAGTCAGTATTCTGGATATATTGTAATATATTAAAATTAATGTCTATATAATATGTTATAATGTTATGTTTGTAACATAACATATTTGTAATATATAATATATAAATTTCCAAATTATTATATGCCTTATTCTTGGAGATATTTTATTAGTATGTACAACATAAAATTATTTATATAGAAACAGAAAAAATAGTGAGGAAAAGAGAAAAAATAAAGTTTACTCTTTTCATATCAACATATTTCTGCAATCACTAACTATAATAGAGAATCATGCTTCCAATTATTTTGATAAATCTACTTTACCTTTATAACCATAGCAACATTATCTCCTCATAACAGGAAAGAATTTCCATTTTCATGCCTGTAAGGATAAGGATGACAAAGTGGTGAGAAAGTTGAGTTTTGCTCAGCTTTGATCTTGACAGTGCTAAGCAGAATCTATCAGAAAAGTGGATGTAAATAATGCTATGTTATCATCATTGCTTATCTGGGAATTAAAAGTGCAACATTTGTTGCTCCCTTAGCCTCTCGGTTGAATAATAGTTGTGGCCTTTCCAAAGCCAGGGGAAACATACTTTCAAAAACTATAGAAACATTTCCTTTAGAAATCTGTATAATTTTTAGCCACAGGATTCTGTTTATATATGAGCTATTGGCTTATTACAAATTACCTTATTTTTGGATATTACAAATTACCTTATGGAGTTTTAATAGAAAGTCTATGATATTTTGTCATCTAATTGTTTTGTAGGTAGTCAAGCAATTTTACTGTAAAATTACAGTGCATGACGCTGTAGATGTATTAGCACGATACCGCAGCATATAGATAATTAGTATAAAGTCTGTAATGATTTCACACTGTGATGTATATATACATACACCTGATACATCAATCTGGGTTCCACAGTAAACATATGGCACTTTCAAAATAGGAAATTTTACTAACAGAGACATTAATTTAAAGAGATGGTATAGAGAAACCACAAGGACTGGCCAGTGTGCAGTGACCCAACCCTTTCATTCCTAGGCTAGAAAGGACAGACCTAATTAGAGTCCGTAACTTGGACGGGAAACCATGAACTTTGGTTGAGGAAGAGAACCAATCTGATCCAACCTCTTTGAAAGGGAGACAGAGATTAATGTCCTGGCCTCACTCTACTGTCTCTCCAAACCTTCTCCCCCAACCCCACATATATGATCTCTCTCTCTTCTTTAGTTACATATTTGTGTGGATGAGCTCTGGTGTAGAGAGAATGTGAAGGTGGGTGAGTCACTACATTTCACTGAGTCCCTAGTTTTCACAGCTGTGAATAGGAATAATCACACCTAATTCACAAAAATTTTGAGTCTTTAACAACAAATATATAGATATGAGATTTACCTAGGATACAGATTGCAACAGAGGCCATATAAATAAATCCATAGAATGAATAAGAAGTGTGTGAGGAAAAAGCATCCCATTGAGATAGCTTATATTCCCTTATGTTCCCCTAGATCAGCTAACACAGTGTGTGGCCATAGAGCTTACTCCGTAGCTGCTGAATGAATTCATTCCTCATTGCATTTTTAAACTTAGAATACCTGTGCTTCTTCCTATTCTACTCCCCAATATTTCTAGAAACTAATTCTAAATTTTAACTGGCTTCCTGTATTTGTCAAATTCTCTTTGTAACATATTCCAGCTGTGTTTTAGATAATCTGAGAATGCAGAGATCAAGGCCATGCATGGAGAACTTGGAGATAAAGACTGTAACCCTCACTTCAAGGATTTCAGAGACTATCGAAGGAGACAAACCGGTGGACATACCCCTCTGACTCAGTGGCTGGGCTTCTAGGGTAGAAAAACAGAAGTATTTGTTAAAAAGCAGAACCCTGGAGGAAGACTGCTGGGGTTTGACTTCTGACCCAAATTGAAACTGTTAGATTTTTGATTAAATTATATACCCACTCCATTCTTCACATTTTTTCCAATCTTTAAAATGGGGATATTGAATACCCAGTATGTGATTACTACTACTACTTGTAGTACCATACTCACAATGTAGAACGGGACAACAGTACTGTTACTATTGCATGATGGTAATGCTAATGCGAATAATGAAGGTAGCAAAATATGGTATGGGGGAACGGAGAAGTAAAGTCTTGAAGAAAGGAATTAATAAGCAAACTGATAGGCAGTCTGGACTGAAGAAAATGTCAAAGGAGAAGGACAAGCAACAGGAATGGAATGGAGGGGAGACAGACTATTCTAGGAATAGAAGGTAATTTTCTGGAGATAGATTCTAGAGTGCTTGTGCAGGTGCATAATGCTAGAAGACGCTGGAGAGGCAAGGAGGAAACAAGACTATGAAGGATCTCTGTGTTATGCTAAAAAGCCTGAATTGATCCTGAAAGCTTCAGGATGTTGTGGGAAAACTTTAAGAAAGGCAGAGGCATGGTTTGTCCTACATTGAAGAGAGACCTCTTTGACAAACGTGCCACAAACAGATTTGAAAAGAGTGAAACTAAAGGTTAGACTACTTAGGAGTCTGTTTTAGAAAGCTAGATACGACTGAAAAAGGCCAACAATGAAGATTGCAAAGGATAGGACAGAACTGATAAGTAGAATCATGGGAATTGGTGAGAAGACAGAGAAATTCAGGACCTTAGATTTTTCTTTAGCACAACAGTGTAACTGGTGGTTTTAACAGGAAGGATATCACAGGAGGGTTATTTAATTTAAATTGCAATTTTGGTCAGTAAAGTATAACTTGAGGTGCTGAAAGATATAATGAAATGTTGGGTATTGAACTAGAGAGTGTCTAGGGTAAAGTTAGGCTATGCTGGAACTTTAGTGAATAACTACATTTAAGAGATAAGATGAGATACTGAGAAGGACTTGTTAGAGACATGAGAGAGAGTAAGGGAAGGCTTCGAGACTTTCCAAAAGGAGTGGGGAGTTGGGATAAATAGAAGCATCAAATTAGCAAGTAAGATAAAGATAGACATGCATTCTTAAAAGTTGGGAGTATGTCACGTTAGAGCTAGAAATTGAGTTTCTCCATTGCCATGGAGAAAGGCATCAGGTAGAAATATTTGATCCTTGTGAGGATATCTCACAAATCTCCAAATGCACTATGGAGGGTTTAAGGAGTGGTAATCACAAATTGCTGCTTTTTAGTGCTAACAAATCTCAAGAAAACCAATTTTTGATCTCACACTTGGAGTAGTAATGATGAAATGCTGGAACACCTTGTTTCATTTAATGTGCATGATTAAAGTTAAACAAAACAAAACAAAACTCATTTATTTATTTTAATTTTTATTTAGTATTAACGTATTCATTCTTAAAAATCATGATATTATGTGATGCCCTTTGACCAAGCTATCACTTCCCCAACCCCCTACCTCCCTTCCCACCATCTCTAGTATTCTTAGTTTTGTTCTCTCCTTCTGAAAGTTCAAAGTAATATTGTGGTCTTTTCTTTCATTCTTTCCTTCATCCCTTCCTCTTCCTTCCTTCCTTCCATCCCCCCTTCCTTCCTTCCTAGCATCTTGTTATGAGTGAGAACATGTGGTATTTCTGTTTCTTTGTCTGGTTTATTCCACTTAACATAATTTTCTCCAGACTCATCCATGCAAATGGCAGAATTTCATCCTTTATTATGGCTGAGTTGTATTCCATTTGTGTATAAATACCACATTTTCTTTATGCAGTCATCTGCCGATGGACAATTAGGTTGGTTCCATATTTTGGCTATTGTAAATAGCACTGTGGTAAACATGGGAATGCAGATATCCCTTTGACATGATGATTTCCATTCCTTTGGGATTGGAAATATACCCAGTAGTGGGATTGCCAGATCATATGTTAGCTTTATCTGTAGTCATTTGAGAAACATCCATACTGTTATTCATGATGTATGTACTTGGGTTGATTTCTGGGTTTTCTATTCTGTTCTATTGATCCAAGTGTCTGTTTTTATGCCAGTACCACACCATTTTGGTTACAATAGCTTTGCAATATGATTTGAAGTCAGGTAGTGTAATGCCTCTGACTTTATTTTTTCACTTAGAATTACTATGGCTATTTGAGGTCTTCTGTTGTTCTGTATGAATGTATGGATTGCTTTTTCTATTTCTGTGAAGAATGTTAATGTTATTTTGATGGGGATTGCACTGAATCTTTAGATTGCTTTGGGTAGAATGGTCATTTTCACAATGTTAATTCTTCCGATTCAAGAGTGTGGTATGTCTTTTTGTGTTCTGTTTAATTTCTTTCAGTAGTGTTTTGTATTTCTCATTGTAGGGATCTTTCATGTCCTTGGTTTAATTGATACCTAAGTATTTAATTTTTTTGGTAAGTGTTGTAAATGAGCTTGCTTTCTTGATTTAATTTTCTGCTAGTTTGTTATTGGAGAATGAAAACATTGTTGATTTGGGGGTGTTGATTTTGTAGCCTGCAACATTACTGAAATTATTAATCAGCTGTAAGAGTTTTGGTAGAGTCTATAGGTTTTTCTATATATAGATCATGTCGTCATCCAATAAGGACAGTTTGATCTCATCCTCTCCAATCTGGAAGCTATTTATTTACTTCTCTTGTTTGATTGCTCTGGCTAGTATCTATGGCTAGTACTTCAGGATGATATTGGTGACTGGTTTGTCATAAATGGCTTTTATTGTATTGAGGTGATACACAACATCAACAAAACCAAAGACAAAAACTATATGATTAACTCAGTTGATGTAGAACAGGCATTTGACAAAATTCAACATCCCTTCATGATTAAGAATGTCAAAAACCATTTAAAATACTCTCTTATTGAAGTAGTTAACTTTATTATGTCCATTTACAGATACAGAAAACTAGGTTGATGGTTTTTTCATGTGTTAACTTGACTGGGCCATGAGGTGCCCAGATATCTGGTTAAACATTATATCTGAGTGTATCTGTGAAGATGTTTCTGGAAGAGATTAGCATTTAAATTTGTAGACTGAGTGAAGCAAATTGCCACTCCAAGGGTAGAGACAATCTCAGTGCCCGTCAGTGTGGGTGGGCATCATCCCATCTTTTCCAATCTGTCCAGGGCCTGAATAGAATAAAAAGTCAAGGCAAAAGAATGTGGATTCACTCTCTTTCTGCCTGAGGGCTTGAGCTGAGACACTGATCTTCTCCTGCCCTCTATGCTCTTAATTTTCAGGCCTTCAGACTGGGCTGGAATCTACAACATTGGCTCTCCTCCTGCATTCCTTAGGCCTTTGAATTACACTATCGGCCTTCTTCCTAAGTCTGTAGTTTGCAGTGAGTCAATACCTTATATAATTAGTCTCTTTCTCTCTCCCTCTCTCTTTCTCTCTCTCTCTCCCTCCACACACACACGCACACACAAACACATTGGCCTTCTTCCTAAGTCTCTAGTTTGCAGTGAGTCAATACCTTATATAATTAGTCTCTTTCTCTCTCCCTCTCTCCCTTTCTCCCTCTCTCCCTCTCTCTTTCTCTCTCTCTCTCCCTCCACACACACACGCACACACAAACACATACATATATGTGTATTGCATTGGTTCTGTTGGCTCTGTTTCTCTGGATTACCCTAATACTCTACGCATAAAAAGTTTAAGTTACATGTCCAAATTTACATAGTAAGGCAT
>NW_007734638.1:84291-89805 GCF_000696425.1 Galeopterus variegatus | reverse complement strand
AAAGCCACTTAGCCAGTTAAAGGCAGGGCTGGATAAAACCAAGGTCTCCTTCTTTCTCTGAGTATCTTTCCAGAATAGCAAGTCTCTCATTTAATAAATGAGAAAATGGCAACCCAAAGAGTTGCAGTGACTTACCTGTGGCCACGCAATCAAGGCATTTTCAGTCTTCCCCACCCATGATTCCCCAAAGACCCCAGTTTCCTTTGAAAGGGTGACATTGCCTATGAACTGGCAGAGAGGGATCCTGGGTAAAGAGCCCCAATTAGTGAGGAAATGGCTAATTTCCTGTGTTCTCTCTAGTTCTCTAAATTTGAGCAGAACCTGTCTCTGAGGGCTGAGTTCATTTATTTCCTTCTGGAACCAAGCAGCCTGCCCCACATATGGACTTTGATGTGGGTCTTCTGCCCTCCTCCCTGACATAACTCTGCCCAGCTTCCCCAGCCTGTCCAGTCTGCCCAGTCCATGGGTCACTTGTTCAGCTACACCTGGGCCGGGTCCTGTCCCAACCTGCCCAGGCTCTGGGCTGGATACATTCCTAGTGGATTATTTTATTTAATTCTCCAATGACCCTACAAGGGAATTGCTGTTACTATTCCCAATTTACAAATGTAAAAATCAAGTCATAAAGAGTTTAAAGTAACCTGCTCAAGATCATGCTGTGAATGGGTGTTAGCAGGCTCCTCATGGCCTTTGGGGACTGATGGCATGCTGGGAGCCCAGCCACAACCTCATCCTGAGGCCTTGCAGACACTCTGGTGGTCCCACTCTCCCATTTTCTGAACTTTGGAGCAGACAAAACTAAGGTCCAGAGAGCTGAAGTGACTTGCCCAAGGTCACACAATGAGTCAGAGGTAGGATTGTGATGGAGAATAAGTTTTCTTAACTCCCAACCCAGGTGCCAACACCTACTGTGTTACAAAATTCAATCTTGGACTGTTTTCTAGTATTCCGTATACATATAGAAATGTATAAATCTGATTATAAATTTCTTAAAAGTAGGGATTCCGTCCTTTCCTTCTGTTACCTCTATGTACTTAGTGCAAGGCTGACTATCTAGTAGGTACTCAGGAAAGTCATGCTGAATAAACAAATCCCTGAATTCAACAGATTGATTCCAGGATAATCAGTTCCTTTAAATTCAGCTCTTTGTTTCATCTCATATAGATTTCTATATTTAGAAATACCTATTCATTCAACCAACATTTACTGAACACCTGCTATGTGCCAGATACTGTGCTAGCTGCTGGAGATTAAAAGAGGAGTAAGATGCGTTGCCTGCTCTCAAGGAACTTAAGTAATAAGGGAGACTGAAAAGTCAACCAACAATTTTACGACTGTGCTATTAAGCAGGATGCAGTGGGACATGAGAGGGGGATAAAATCTGGCCAGAAATCAGGAAGGCTTCCTGAAGGAGGAGACACTTGGGCTGAGTCTTTAAGGATGAGGAGTGGTCAATTTGCCAGAAGTGGAGAGGGTGCAATATCAGAAGTAACATCATGGGCAGAGGCAGAGTAGTAAGGTATCTGGCCATAGTTCACTGTGACTTGAGCATAAAATAATTACGTGGCTGAATCACATTTGTCCATTTTTAAGAGTTTAAGGCCCCTGCTTCCTGGGTGATTCTAGCCTAACTCAGGTTTGAGCACAGCCAAACACAGCACCCCAAGTGCTGTCTGCCTTGTCATTGATTAAACCATCCAGCTTTAGGGCCCTATTTTGTAATTTTCTCTTGTCTAAAGTGGGCTTCAACTTTTTGTTGAGCCATACAGTTTTCACCTTGTTTCTTGCCATCATTTTCATTGCCAGTGCTATTATTATGGGCCTTTCTCATGAAGCCAGAATAACATATGAGACGCTAGCCTAGAGTAACAGTGTGCCTGACAAAAACAGAAATAACCCAGCTCATATTATTTGCAAAAGAATTATCCCCTGGAGGTGATTTTTAATTTGGGGGTTTGCAGCAAAATGGAAACCTGACTAAGGCTGCTTTGCAACCCAAATGCTTGTCTTACCAGTCAATTATTAAAATGAGACTTGCTGGGTACTGTAGCAAGTCTTGCTGCGCTCTCTCCTTTAATGGGTCAAGTCCAAGTTGCCTCCATTATTGGGAAAAGCTGGGGTCAACTGAGCAGTTTAATTTGCTGGTGAGGGAGAAGGGAATACAGGGAAAAAGATTCTCATGCCCAGAAAAAGAAAAGCACAAAAGGTGGGTGAAGTGGGTCTGAATTAGAGTCTCCTAGCTCAGCTGGGCTGCAAGTGGTGTGATGGTGGTTGTTTGTAAGGGACTAATAATTTAGCCCCAGAAATAAGGCTAGGGCTCACACACAGCAGAAGCAAACTTGCATAAGCGTTAGTTGGTTTCTATTGGGTACTGCTAAGTGGCATTTATGCTATTTTGGTAATTTTTAGGACTTGAGTGAAAAAAGAAAAGAGAGACAGAAGCAAAGTTGAATGTGGAAATCCAGAGAGGCTGTTTCTCAGTATCAGGATTTCAGGAAATTGCTCTCTCAGCCCCAGCAGGGAGGAGAAGGAGGTAGCCTCAGAGACTTGATGGGCTTGAAAAATGAATTCTGTGTTGCTTGCCTTGTCAGCCTTGCACATGCTATTTAAACTTGACATGTCATAAATCCAGTAGCAGCAAACAGGATGGCACTGGATTGCTGTCCACTTTTATTTGTGTAGATGCAGGAAATGAGGTTGGCATGTGAAAGTGGCAGGCACTGTAAAAGCACTCTATCTAAGGGTCTCGAGGGCTGGAACTGGGAACCCTAAGAAACAGGGATGCAGGGTTGGGGTCCACTGCGTGATTTAGGGCATCCAGTCTCTTCTGTCCAAATGGCATTTGCATGACTCAGGCTTGGGACTGGCAGGCACTGTAAAAGCACTCTATCTAAGGGTCTCGAGGGCTGGAACTGGGAACCCTAAGTAACAGGGATGCAGGGTTGGGGTCCACTGCGTGATTTAGGGCATCCAGTCTCTTCTGTCCAAATGGCATTTGCATGACTCAGGCTTGGGAGCAGGGCATCTCCTTAGCTTCCAGATATACCCTTACTGCAGGGGAATTAGTGAGTGTGTTTCTGAACTGTAATAAAACTTTATGGTTTCCATCTACGTATAATCAACTGTCCCTCTTACTTATGGACCTCCTTGGGAATGGACCATGTCTCGTTCATGTCTTTACCGTCAGCATGATCATAGCACAAGGCACTTGGTGTTCATCTAGGTCATGTTTGTTAAATGGATGAAATGAATGGAGAGGTAGGTCTATGCCTGCACCAGAGCATTCCACGGGCACATCGAAGTCTTTGGCTTGTACCAGATCAAGCAGTCATTTAAATGCAGTGATGACTTGATGATTTGAGAAGTTCTAAAAGATTTTCCTATGTCCAACATCTCTTTCATGGCCTCCTTGACTACTTGAACCTTCCTTATTAGTCTAATACTCATGCATATCAAAAGTCTCCATTTCATTGGTGCCTCTTCATTTTTCAATAACTAATAAAAACATCTTGTTTTGGAATCAAAGTACTGCCCATCAGCTCTAGGTTTTGTGTGAGGCCTACTATTTTCTCCTTAGCATTAGCAACATTCTTCTAAAGAGGAGTCCACCTCAAAAGAAAAGTTACTAAGGTTTTTTTTTTCCTGTTCCCCACATCTCCTGGGCAATCAGAGGATGCACCAAAGAGTCACTTCTCAGATAAGTGTCCCATTACGAAGGTCAACTCTGCTGGTCTTGAGTGCATCATTTATACATTCTTCCTCTTGAAACCATTTTTCATTCAGGACTGAATTTTAACACTTTTAGGAAAACGTATTAAAGTCAGCTGATCTTGAAATATAAAGAAAAAGAGCTGAAAGGATCGTGAAAAGACTTTCAGTGCATTCTCCTGCTTTAGCGCTGGAAAAGTCCAGCGCTAAACTTAGCACTTTAAGTCATCTGAAGGCCTCAAGATTCCCTAAGAAGATTCCCCAGTCTTCTGGGGTTCTGCCTTTCTTGGCCTCAGAACACTGTTGGTTTGAGTGTTCTTCTAATTTTCTGATTGCTTATTTTCCAGCTGAAAATTCAGCCCAAAGACTTTCTCTATCTTCAAAATTGCTTGCTTTCCTTTCTTCTCTGGTGCGTTTCACCGAGACCCTAGAGAATGTGGTGACTGAGATAGAGACCTGAATCTGGGGGACACAGGAGGTGCACATGCGTGAAGGGGACCACATGGAGAAATTCCCGAGTTTGGGTGTCCTCAGTCCCTGTTCCATCCTCCCCACTGTATTCCAGAAGCATTCCTTGTCCCACTGGCAGGGCTCTGAGCACTTGGACTGGCATCCAAGGCTGTGAATGTACATGCAAAGTCAGTTGAATGGTGTCTGGTACATGTTAAACACTTGGTAATTATGTGCTAAGGCACCTGTACCAAAGAGTGTGTTACAAGAAAGGTTAGTTCTCTTTCACTCCAGGTGTGTGAAGTGGGGATTTCCTCTTCAGACCAGGCGGGCATGTAGAGAAACCCTGAAGCTCAGGACTAGCGGGGAATGGGGGATGAATTTACAGTGTGGGCTGAGAGGCCATGTGCTTCAACAGTGCTCTTTTGGTTAAAATAAAACTACAAAGCCAAGCAGAAGTACTATCCTAAGCATTCCTATTTTTGGTCAATATAATGCTAAGAGGCAGAGAAAACAGGGGGCTAAATTAAAGCAGCATTTATAAATACTTTAATATTGATAAATAAATGATTCATCAAAGTTGCTTTGCAAATAAATTATTCCAAGATGCAGAGTGATTATTTATGCCTCTGCACATCCTAGCACAACTTAAGGAAAAGGGAAATTTACTTATCAGCTCTTAATAAAGTATTCATACTACCTTCATGTGAAATGTTTCCAAAACTATTTAGTGACATTGATTCAGTTAGGTTTTATGTTATTCTCGGTATTCTTTGGGTGGCAAAGTTAATTAAGGCAGCGTGGCCTTTGACTTAAACAGTTCTTTTATCTGGCAAGTTTTCAGAATCTCGAGAAAGCTTTCAGGGGTAGAGATGGAGAGATTGGAGGAGGGCCTGGGGGGCTTTCCTGAAGCATAGACATGTGGGGCCATGTGGTGGACCTGGATGTCCTTGGGAGACTGTCATGGATCTATGGATGGTCAGAATTTGAAGGAATTTTTTTTTTTTTTGTCCTTTTTGAGACCGGCCGCACCGCACTCAGCCAGTGAGCGCTGTGAGCGCACCGGTCATCCCTATATAGGATCCGAACCCGCGGCGGGAGCGCTGCTGTGCTCCCAGGGCCGCACTCTCCCGAGTGCGCCACGGGCTCGGCCCAGAATTGAAAGGAATTTTATACATCTTCTGGTCCAACCCCAAAAAAGGAAACTGAAGGCCAGAAAGGAGAGAGGACTCATTGAAGTCCACACAGCTGAAGAATGACAGAATCTTAGGACTACTATGTTATGCTAAAGTCCCGTCTGTTGGTTCTCCTTCTACATGGCACCTGCAACAGGCCAACAGGGGTCTATCCCATATA
>NW_007734638.1:82886-84042 GCF_000696425.1 Galeopterus variegatus | reverse complement strand
GCGCTGTGAGCGCACCGGTCATCCCTATATAGGATCCGAACCCGCGGCGGGAGCGCTTCTGTGCTCCCAGGGCCGCACTCTCCCGAGTGCGACACGGGCTCGGCCCAGAATTGAAAGGAATTTTATACATCTTCTGGTCCAACCCCAGAAAAGGAAACTGAAGGCCAGAAAGGCGAGAGGACTCATTGAAGTCCACACAGCTGAAGAATGACAGAATCTTAGGACTACTATGTTATGCTAAAGTCCTGTCTGTTGGTTCTCCTTCTACATGGCACCTGCAACAGGCCAACAGGGGTCTATCCCATATAGCAGAAAAGAGATATTAAGTGCTTGGAGCGCATGGCAATATACTAAACACTCAGGCCAACTGGAGATGAAGTTTAAATACATAAAACAGAAATCCCAAGGAAGGGTGGCTAAAATGAAATTGTGGTTACGAACAGGAAGTCTGGGCGTAGGTGGTCATTTGTTTGAGTTAGAGCTGAGGTCTGTACTATTCCCTTGGCCTTTCCCTCACAGCTGCACGAAGGTTGCAGCTCCAGCCATCACCCCTGTTCCCAGCAGGAGGAATGGCACAGGTAGAAGTAAGGGGGTGAGACCTATGTCAGGCAAGCAAACACTTCACAGAACTCCCTGTGAGGCTTCCCCTCATATTTCACTGGGCAGAACTATCCTTTGGCAATCCTGGCTGCAGAGAGGCTGGGAAATGTAGTTTGTTCAGCTAGACTTAATGAACCCCAACAGAATTGGGGCTCTGTTAGAAAGGAAGGAGAGGAAACTGGATGTTAGGCAGGCAACTGACAGTTTTTGCCATGCCTGAATTATTTTATTTATTTCTCAAAAAAACCTATGGGATAGATAGTTATAATTCCCATTTTACATATGTGGAAACTGAGGCTGATAGAGATTAAGTAAACCATCCCAAGAAACAGAATAGGGGCTTAAATTTAGGACTGTATAACAACGAAGGCCTTTCTCTAACCATTAGGCTATCCTACCTCTCTGGTAGGAAATCCTTGCCTGCTCTGAATCTGGCAACATCTTCCTAGACCCTCAGTTTCCCCATGCGGGGGTGGGTGGGATGGGAGACATTCTAAAGCAAGGGAAAAACTGGAGAAACAGCACCCCTGCCTGGCTCCCAACATAGGGCTTTGTA
>NW_007734638.1:79213-82492 GCF_000696425.1 Galeopterus variegatus | reverse complement strand
CTAAAGCAAGGGAAAAACTGGAGAAACAGCACCCCTGCCTGGCTCCCAACATAGGGCTTTGTATGTAGAGGGGCTTCATAGATTGTTTGCTATGAGAGGAGAAAAGTAGGAGGCCCAGAAGGGGGTATCCAAGAGTGGAAAGTCAGGCGTGGAATTTCACTAGTAGATGAACATGATAGATACCTACAGCCAACACCAGCCTTGACCAGAAGGGAAGTTGGTGATGTTGGTCTCCTGCATCCTCCCGCCTGTGTCTGGGTCTGTTTTCCCCTCAGGGGACTCCCACCCTCCTTTCAGTTGCCCCCTGTCCTGGGTACCTTCTTAGCTGTATAAAATCCCAATCTCAAGAAAACATCCTCCACTAGTTAGCTTGCATCTTAGCATGACTTTGTAGAGAATCACAGAAGGACGACTGAGGAGTTGGAATTCACCCCATCCCTTCATTCTACAGAGAAGGAAAATGAGGCCTAGAGAGGAAAAGGGTATCCCCCAACATCACACAGGAAGTCAGTGGCAGTCTGCTGACTCCTAGTCGTGTGTGAGTGTGGGTGTGTGAGCACACATGCGTGCCCATGTATATTTGCTGTTCTCATTTTAAATCTCATCTCACGATGTGTAATTAAAGGCTTTCTCTCCTGCTAAGGAATAGAGACTTCAGGAAGTACATGGGGAAAAACTGGTGGCAGAGACTGGTCCTGAAATCTTAACAGAAGGGTAGATGCCTTTTCTATCTAGTGAGAGATTGGGGCTGACCTTGTCTCAACAATTAGGGAAAAGGAGACAGACAGACAGACAGACCAACTGAGAGAAGATGAAGGAGGGATCTGAAAACAGGGCAGCAGGTTGGGAGAGCTTGTTGACAGGTGTCAGGAAATCCAGGGCAGAGCTTACTGCTCTGTTACAAACATTTCATCCTGGAGGCAGGGACAGGAGCCCAGGGCAGCTTGGCTTTGCCTTGGCTGCAGTAGAGTGAGAATGGGCTTAGATCTGCAGATGCAGAGACTGATATGGTGGCTCTCCCAGGGTTCTGGCTTAGTTGCTACTGGGATGCAGGCTGCCTTGGTCAAGTGTGGGCCAAGGCTTCTGCCTTGAGGATTTTTCTCTGGGGTTTTATAAATCAGCCAGCAAGACAGCTACTTTCACTCTGAGATGTCATATTCAAGGCCTTAACCCAAGATCAATGGCTGGCTGACTTTGATTCCCCATCATGAAGCTTGGGCCAGTCCTGCCCCAAACTGGGACACTGGCAAAGCTTGGTTTTTGATTCTTTCCACTTAGCTCTTCTTTTTTTGGCCTTGCCCCTGCTCCTTAGGCAACTCTTTTCCGTATTTAGGGGCTCACCAATGACTGTTTTACCCTTGGGTACTCTGACAAAAGAGATGTTACCCGTCAAAAAGAATATCCTGCAATTTGGCTATGCTGCCCTAAGGGGGCGGTAGTTCCAATGAGAGGTGAAAACTAACAGCCTCAAAGTATTTTGTTTGGTGATGTATTTGTTTTTAATCTTTTAAATTGGTCACCAATATTTTAACAGTTGGAGACTGTCCAAAAATCCTGATTTGAAGCTTCTTTTGAAATATTAGAACATTTGGCAAAACTTCCTCAGGCCGACAGCCAGCTGGGGCTGAATGGGGTTGCCCCATCGGGGCAGGGCACACAGCCTCTGTGGCCATTGGTCCTCACCTGGTGGTCAGTTTCTCATTTACATTACCTTCTCAAAGCCACTGGTCTAAGCTTTAGACATATTTGAGTTAGTGATAAGTATTAATTTTTAAAAAATTAAACAGCATACCTTTAAAAAAATTAAAACAATGGAATTAGATGATAAACAAGGTTTATATTTAAATACGATGCCTTAGGACCATATTCCAAGTATATAACATCTAAGGTTCTTTGTTACCTTTCTTATTATACTTGTCCTAAACTTGAACCAATTTCAGTTTCCAGAACATACCACACTTTTTCTTACCTCTAGGATGGCCAACCATCCCTGATTGCCTGAGACTAAACCCAGGAAAGTCCTGGGCAAACCAGGACACATTGTTTGCCCTACTCACCTGTGGACCACTCTTTCTGCGTGGAAATCCTCCCCTTTGCCCAGGTCACAGATTAGACTTGTCTGTCCTGGCTGTCCCCTCCCCAGCCTGCACCAGATGCTCCACTTCACCTGGCATTGCCCCCCATCAATGCTGGCTGACATACTCTCTCCTCTGCTCCCTTCCAGTCCCTGGGCTCCCTGGTACTGCCCGTGGCTCTCCTGCTCAAGGCTGTGTTCCCAGCACAGAGCACAGCGCATGGCAGAGTGTTGAATGCTGAATACAGACTAACTCCCTAACATTATGCGGCATGTGCAATGTCTAACTCAGCTCTGTGCCCCTCACAGGCCTGGGATATGGTAGGTGTCCAATAAGATGTTTGTGGAATAGAATTGCATTGAATCAGGCCAAGGATTTGGATGGACTGATAACTCTTATGGTAGAAGAAAAGAATAAAGGAAAATAATGATCTTCCACAACAGTCTCTTTCACACTGTTTTGACTATGACTCACAAAAGAGAAATGCATTTTACATTGGGACCCAGTATACTCCCTCCACACACATTTGAAACTAAAGTGTTACACTATGGTTCTCTTTCCTACTCGCAGATGCACTCTGATCCTATCTTATCCTATCCCAGCCTATCCTTCCAGTCTCTTTCATTTAAAAACATGCTGGAAATAACCTACTAAATTGATTTCACTATCACTAATGGGTCATTACCTGTAGTTTGAAAAACTGCCCCAGAGTGTGACACTTGTTCAAATTCTCAGTAGACTTTGGACATCAGATTTCAGGCCATTCCCAGGGCACAAAGTTGATGTGAAAACTAATCAAATTCTCATTGTCTGTGAATTCTCACTTCGGTGAAGCCTCCCCTGATAAACCCAGTCAATCTTCATCTCTACTTTCCTGACAACTCCTGGTAATTACTACATCTTCTCCCATGACATGCAACTTCATTATCTTTTACAATGTATTGTTTGTTGCCTACATTGTTCTCTTTTGCTTCCTGGGTGTTCTGCACTTTCCTAAGTAGATTCTAAGCTCCCTGTAGGCAGTTACCATGCCCTGTGCATTTTTCATGTTCCTCTTTTAATAAGCATGCTAAAGGGGATAAAGACTTGTATTGAACTAGAAGTGTCTCACACCAAAGTGGGCCTTCTAGTGAGGGGCCGAATACTCTTTTGTTGAAATGTTACCTTCCCCCATAATTCTTGGTTGCCGAGGGTCAATAAAGAC
>NW_007734638.1:76498-78629 GCF_000696425.1 Galeopterus variegatus | reverse complement strand
GAGAAGGCTCTGTCTTACATGACACCCCTGTGACTGTCAGCTGTCCACATAATGCCCCAAGTACAGTGTAGCAGAGTGGGTCTGACCTGAGGTCCAGAGACCTGGGCTTGTGTCCTGACCACATCACCTACCACCAAGAGTGTCTCAGAGGGTCATGTTTCTTATCCATACTATGTAGATGGGCTCTAAAATTCCATGCAAATTACTGATGCTGGTGGTAAGAATACATATTTAATATTTCTGCTTAATATGTACCATTCTGCATTGAATTGAACTTTTCTCAGTCAACATTCAACAAACATTTTTTGGGGGGGGGGCTTTTTTGGGTCAGGCATGATAGTTCTCAGGGTACAATGGTAAGAAAAAGCTAGTCGTGGTGCCTGCCATCAGAGAAAACACAGTCTAGCTCTTTCTAGCCTCGTGTTAGGAAGGAGAAGGTTTTCCTTCTCCCCTCCTCCTCCCCCACTTGTAAAGTTGTCCCTGAGATGGGGCAATAGTGCTCCCTGACTGGGTGAGGGGCCCAGTCCCCACATGAGTGCAGTCCTAAGAGCACACATTGCATGGCTCTCTGCCCTTCCACAATCATCTGTGCCCCCACCCCTGCTGGCCACTACACATGCCCATGAGTATGTTAAGAGATGACAATCAGAAACTGACTGAGGAGACCTCACTGAGGAGTCTGCCTGGGTCTAAATGCATCCCCTTACTCCCTGGCACCGGCGTTTTAGCATGTGGTGTGGTTTTGACACCATCATCTCAGCTCTCCCCATCCTGGTGGTCTGCTTAATGTCACTGCCCAAATGCCCCCTTTCCAAAGAGGGCCAAGAGGCATCCCCCTGATGAGAGAGGAAGCATTTTTTCTATCAACCACTATTCACCCCAAACATCCACAAAGAAGCAATTGTGACCCTCTCCCTGGGGAGAATGCAACTGCCGAGTCTTTTGTTGAATGAAGCACCTTTCACGTGAAGAAATGGCAGCAAGATAAAATGACACGTTGCTAATGATGTATTTTATGGACTGCCATCTGTCTCCGGAAAGGTCAGAGAAAAACGGCAACTGGGATGCAGGCGACTGGGTGGCGGTGGTGGTTGGGGGGACAAATGGCTCTCATCGGAACATGACAGGGAGCCTTGGTGACATCATATAAATGCCCTAATTGGGAAGTGGTCAATCGAGCGGGCCTGACTTCTGAATTTGATGTGTCAATAAACAAGCTCAAGGTGAGATGCTGGATCAATACCACAGGACAAGAACCATCCGGCAAATTTACTGCAAAGTAATTGGGTGCAAAATGACTCAACTCAACCTTCACACCACCGAAAAGCAAACAAACGGCTCACCAGCAAGTGCTGGTACATGTCAGCGGCTGCTTACGTGCGCTCACTGCCGGCTGTGGGCCTGGGGAGAGGGGGCCCCCCAGGAGGAGAAAACTGTATGCTAAATATGACGACGCTGGCTCCAGCAGAAGCTTTCTCACAGTTGGCGAGTATAATCTAGATGCTTCTCCCAGGGATACTCTTAAATATAATATAATATGATAACAACTATAATTATTATTATATATCCTTTTTATTCTAATTAGGTTGCAAATATATGAGACACAGAGGAAGTGTCCATATCTATATCTATATTTATGTCTATAAGTATATCTGTATCTACTCTTGGTTGAGATTGGTGATAGCTTGTTCTCTCATCTCTGGGTGTAGGGAAAGGGGATAAATATTCTCAGTTACTTTAACTTCAGGGTGTCTGGCCTGGAGTTAGGCGTTGGAATAAGGAGGGCCCATCCTGCCCTGGCCCAGTGGTGGGCAAGGTGTCCTCTCCCAGAGGCTCCTGCTGGGCTGCGCAGGTTAGGCAAGCGTGAGGTGGAGCTGCCTTGTGCCAGCTCACAGGAGCTAATTGTTAAATATTCAGGAATTTTGTGAGCTGGTTATTTAACTATTAGGAGCTTGAAAGTGGCCATGGCGGGAGTATCAGCACAGAAATCAGCAAAGTCTCTACAGCAGGCCTGTAGGGAGTCATTTCCTAGCTCACCATGGGAGGAGGGATAGATCCTGGAAGTTTGGGATCCATCCAAGAAAGGATGAGTCCAAGGCTGGGCTGCACCCTCTGGGTAATTATACTTCGG
>NW_007734638.1:74218-75683 GCF_000696425.1 Galeopterus variegatus | reverse complement strand
TTAGATCACCTAGTCTCAGGGCCCCATTTAGGGGGGGCTAACTGGGATAGTAACAAGAGCACTGGGCTTGGTACCAGTCGGCCAACCTTCCAGACCCATCTCTGTCCTTTGCTGAGTACAAGTCCAGCACTAGTCACCAGCCGGCAGGCCCCACAGGGTCCCATAGGTCATAACACATTAAAATACTTCTGTATTGGCTGCCCCAACCCCTGGAGTGCCCTGTAAAATGCTCTGGTCCTTCCTTATCTCCTGTCTCCTCACAATCCAACAACCGAAGGGTTAACACCAAGCATACCTGGGGGCCTCAGAGATCCTAGTCCTGTGTTAGGTCAGCTTTGGTCCTGATGGGTCAATGACCCGCCCAGTCTATGTCACAGCACAGGAGGACTTGAGGAGTGGGTGGGACATCATTTACACCTCTAAGTTCTACTGGGTGCCTGGGGTATGAAATGCAAGGTGGTCTGTCATCACCATGGAACCGCCAGTGTATCACCAGGCACGAGGTGGCTCATGCATCCTGGAGAGAGGCAGGTGGGTCAGTGCCAGCCCCCGGCAGGCCAGGCTCAGGCCTTGGCTCACGCTAGCTAACGCTCTGTGGCCTAAGGCTAGGCAGTGAACGCTCTGCATACCACAGGTGCCCCATCTGTGAACTGACTACTAGAAGAATCCACCTATTGGGTTGTGAGTATTGAAGGAGATGATTCATAGAACGTGCTTAGAACAGTGCCAGGCTCTTTGCTGGTGAGTGTTCGTGCCTCGTTCAATACTTCTATTACTTCACATGGCCTCACAGCAAGTGTGTGAGAATAGGTTTTATCACCAATGTCCCCATTTTTGTGACATGGACACTGAGCCTGAGGGGCCTAATGACTTGCCTGTGTCTTATGGCCCGTCAGTGCTGAAGCCATGAGGAACCCAGGCTGTTTCCTCTGTGTCCAGCATGTTCTCCCCCCTTCTGCTGACCTGCAGGTGCCCAGAAGGTGCTCAGGGAGGATGCAGGCTTAGGAGAAAGCAGGTCTGCCTGGAGAACGAGGGTGGTGGGAGGAGAGTGGGCTGCCCGAGACCAGAGGCGCAGTGAGAGGCTGCAGGGGGTCCATGAGTCCATGTAGCCTGGGAGGTGGGGAGAAGTCAGGGTGGGCATGGGAGGTGGCAAGGTACGTAAAACTAACTTCCTTTCTCCACACTTAGCCTACCTTGTGAGCTACATCCATATCGGGGCAGAAAATTTAATTCTTCCAACTCAAGGCTGTCTCTGCTGGCTTTAAATGTCATCACCACTCTGGGGTAAATACTAGTATATTCACGATCCTTCCCTCTCTCCTTCTCCTACCCTAATCCCTAAGGGTCGTTTTAGCCTGGGAGAAGGGGCTGCAGCGTGTGTGTGTGTGCACGTGTGTGTAGCTTATCCAGCACACATGCGCACACACACCCCTCCCCCAACACACTGACTGCTGGAGGCACCCTC